>NW_008348795.1:2243902-2244647 GCF_000622305.1 Nannospalax galili
CACTTTAATTACTTGTGCCTTTCTGTGTTAATCACTGTCCACTGCACAATGAAATGTTTCTGCTAAGATCTGAGTGTTGCACTATTCTATGGGTAGTGAGACACGAATTTAGAGGGCACTTTGATGTCATGTTCATTTAAATAAACAGTAGTAGTAAGTTCACTCCTGGAACCTGTGAGGTCTGAGGCCATAGGTTATTTGCCAGATTAATAGCACCAGCCATGTGTTACATCCTGTGAATTGGGTCTTTAAAAAAATCTGAAAGTGGTTGGTTACCTCTGTAATACTCATGCCACTATTTCAACTATGACTGTATCATTCCAGGTTAGGCATTATTGTAGTTCACAGGGTTCGCAGCTGTGTAAGACTGTTGATGACATTTTCCCCCACAACAGTCTGCATAGCACCTTCCACTATTTTGAGACCTAGACAGCAAAGTTTACTGGTCAGTATCAACTTGATTTCTCCATGCCTGTGACCAGTGTGTGTAGTGTCTTTAGCAACAGAGTTACCATCAAGTTCTCTTGGACAACCAAGAGCAATGGCAATAGCATGTATTGCCCAGGGTTTCTCTGGGACACTTCACACCAGTTCAAGTGGAGGTATCCAATATCTGGCACTAGGATTTTTATTTGGTAGCCTATGGCTTCTGTAATGAGGATGATCCCCAGTGTAGATTAACCCCAATTAAGAAGTTTTACATGAATTTATGTTATATGTGTTAGGAATAAATATATTTACATGA
>NW_008348795.1:2244682-2263578 GCF_000622305.1 Nannospalax galili
ATGAATATATATATATATATATATATATATTAGGAAGCTTGCAAATAAGAGGTTTCTATGTAGGCTTTTCAAACTCTTTAATTGAGAATTTGAATTTATATTTCTGTACTTAGTGACTAATGTGAAATGTCTCCCACAAAAACTGATACGCAGCAGGTGGTGCTAATTTGGGAGATTATTGAACGTTTTGACCATGGGCTATATCTGTTACACCCAGGAACATAGGAACTACAGAGTTAAAGCTGTCTTCGTCCTCATGAGGTCTCTGCTTCTGGATCCACAGTGATGTAATAAGCCTTACCTATTCACAGCCATGGAACAAGCAGAGCAGCGAGACCCCAGTACAGCAGCCTAAGTGCCGTCATCATGTATCTCTTGCTGGGAAACTGTGTGTCAGGGTAAATCTGTCTGTCCTCAAGTTGCTTCTTCTCCAATATTTGTGACAAGAAAAGTTAATATTATAGCTCTCATGCCTTATTATTTTTGTCTTTTTGAGACAGGGTCTTCCTGTAGCCCCAGCTGGCTGGAACTTGCTATGGAGAACTTGAATTCAGAGATCGACCTGCCTCTGCCTCCTGAGTGCTGGGATGAAAGGCATACTTGACCACACCGAGCTTATGGTGCCTTTTTTAAAAATTTGCTTTTCTAATAACCTTTCCATTCTAATAGCTTTGGAAGAACATGCCTCTACTCTTAAATTGATGAAAGCTGTCTGTTATTTTTAGGAGTCTGAAAACATCATATAGTTAAAAGGGAATATAATATTGAGTTTATTAACTTTATGTCTGATGAACATGAATAACAAACTGTCTACGTGAAGGGATTGTCTTCAAGTGCCTAAATCACTGCAGAGCAGGTTTTTATAAACTAAGCATCTGACTTGTGTGTGAATCTATACTTTTTCAGTGTCTGTAAAAAGAGTCACAGTTCAGAGCCAGGCAATCCTCATTCCCACTCTATATACTCATTATCTCAGACATGAAGTTCTTATTTAAATTCCAATATTACAAATAGCAATCAGTTCAGAAGGAGTCACATTGTAGCTTATGAAGCAGAATACCCTGGAGTAAACCAAAGAAGAACAAATCATTATGAATAAGTCAAATGGTAAAACTGATAACAGAGGAGTGGTAATAATGATTGGTGATGTGGGAGAAAAAGGCCTGAACCAGGCAGTAAAGGATATTAAATACTGTCTGCTGGACGTAATGCCTGAAAAAATGGAAGCTGTTCATGTCTTTACCCAAAGCAATGGTTTAATCCAAATCATTTCACAAAATCCATTTGGATCAAATTTTTAAAATGGAGTTCAAGAGCCCTTTGTCTAACATTGGGAAATACCATTGGAATACCACCGTAGAAGTCACAGTGTTGATAATGAACATATTACTCAAGATAGAAGTATTAGCAATGAAACTTTGAATGATTCTGCATATTTTGAAATGGTCATACAGTTCAATCTTCTTGATTAATGTGATGTTAGATATGAGACAGATGACTTTGTTTAAATTGATCTTCTGATTATTTTAACTTGAATGATTATGAGGATGGTGTTTCTTCCTATTATAACAATGAACGAAAAAAAAAAGTAAGTAGTAAGATTCTGAGGGAACAAAAACTTACATTTTTGTGAGTCAAGTGTATGAATGCCCATTAGTTATCTGATAATGTGAGGTTTAAAAAAAATCTGTCCAAGGAAGAAAAGGTGGTATTAGCCATGCATGGCTCTAGAATAAACACACAGGTACAGATAATGAGGAATGAAAATTCAGATTGGATCAATGAAGGCTGTTCATGCTTAAAGGGTAGAGGATAAAGAAATCAAGAGAGTGAAAATTTAAAAGCAATTAGAGAACCTATTGTGAGAAAATCAGGAAAGAAAAATAGAAGTCAGGTCTATCCAGAGCGTCTTACTCCCCAAAGGCTGGGTTATTAGCTCTACATCCTCAAATTGGGAAATTATAGTCTTTAAGAGATACATACAAAGAAAGAATAGTAATGAAATTTTCATCCTTTAAATTGCACATAGAAAACGAATCAGTGTTATTCATCATTGGGGCCATGCAGAAGACAATTAGAGTTTCTGAAGCCTAATATTATATGGTTCATTTAAAATATTATTTGAATATTTATATTTATAGACATATGCTAGTGTTTTTATGTGTATGATTATGTTGCCTGTATGTATGTAAGTACAACTGTGTCATGCAATACCTGCAGAGGTCAAAAGAGGGCATTGAATCACCCTGGAACTGGAGCTACAGACAGTTGTTAACTATTTTATGGATGCTGGAAATTGAACCCAGGTCCTCTGCAAGAACAGCCAGTGCTCTTAACTGCTGACCACGGTTAACAATTATTTTTGGCAAACTATGTGATTTATTCAGGTTTGCCACTATCCTGGCAAGTTGAAATATGAACGCCGGCCAACACTGTAGTTGTGTGGTGATCTACGTTGATTCCAGTGTGATCCATACTTAGGGACATTTCTATAATCATCCTCTGTTTCTAACATTTTCAAACAATTCAGTCATGAGTTTTATCAGAGTAGACAAGCATGAAATGAATTTTCTACCATGGTTTATGAGCACCAGGAGAACTCATAGATCAGCAACATTAGAAGACATTGGTGCTCGATGCTTAACTTCTTTGTATCTAAGTAGGCAAATCCCTTCCAGCATTATTTTGAAATCAAGGTTAGCAACTATCCTAATTTTGGAGCAATAGTTTTTCTGTGTTTTAAATAGATGTCTGCCCCATTTGCTATTTCAAATCATTTATATATTGTGATCATGCTTCTCTATTATGCCATCTATATTACTCTTAGTAAAGACAATTATTTAAAGTTCTCAAATAGCTATCACTGTTTATTTCAATATCAATTTTGAAGTGGTTGTTTAGCAGTTATAATACAAACTTTAGATTATTAACTTAAATAATGTTGTACTATGTTACATTGTTAATTTTAGAATATTAAAACAAGATTCTGCACCAAGAATCTACTATAGCAAGCAGATAAATATCCATAAACATTTTAGTCTGTAATAGTAAATATAAATTCTAAATAGTAATTATAAATACTAATGCTTAAAAAGTCATAAATGATCTACCATCTACAATCCTAAGAAATAATATTGCCAAATTACACAACTTCAGAAGTCCCATATTGCTACTTTCCTATTTACATAATCATTAAATAGTCATGACTTATTTATTGAGTCAATGAACTTAAATTATTTGTATAAAAAAGACTAAAATGGAAATATTTGCTTTTATTCTTCATTTTAGCTTTCTGATTGTAATTGTAATGATTTTTGAGATCTTTAAGGAACATATAGTCAAAATGTACAACTGTATGGTCTTCAACACCCAAAAGGAAAGTATAACCAAAAAGTAAAATCATCAGTATATTTCTTTAAGAGTTCAAGGGATTATGCTTCCCAGACATTAGGCTTAAGTCTATATAAAAAGTTATTTAGACAATTATTTCTCATTGATGACTTTGTTCCTAACCAGACAGTGCTGCTCTGATGTAAGACTTCATATCTTGGTCTCCAATACTGTAGTGCCCACCTGTAGCTAAGGGAGACAACCAGCTCTTGTTCTAAAATGATGGATAAATTTGTTTGCTCCCCCTATTTAGAAGCCTTTTAGAGGGAACTGACACTGATTCTAACTACTCCAACAGCTACCAAAATACCCGAAAGCAAATCCTGAGTCCATCACCCTAGCGAGAATCCATCCTTGGAAGACTTTCATTTTAATTTTAATTAACAAGCAATAATGGGATTTAAGATGGTTCAACTACCCTGGATAAGTATATACTATATGCTGACAGCAATCACATTTCTCAATTTCATAAAAAGAAAAATGACCATACATAAGCTTATGGATGACTGTGCATGGTATTTTATTTGTGGCAGGAAAAAACTTTAAATAAAATTTCCTTAGTTCCTTAGTTTATTAATATTTAAACAGTTTGTCATATTCAGACTGTGCAATGTTTCTCAACAATTTAATACCTAAATTCTTAATAACTGAAAAAGCTTTAATGGGCCTAAGGGCAAGAGTCTGAATGAATTAAATGCCAAGCCCAGACTCCGACTCTTGTGACTCAATTCATATAGCACTCTCAAGTGATGAAGTCATAGAAATGGAAATGAAATAGTGGTTCCTGAGAATTAAGGCTATAAAATGACCTGGGCCTGAGTACAAAGGGAGTGGGAGGCAGGTCTCTCTTGAGATGAACTGGTTCTTCATGTCAACTGCAGCAGGTGGTTGCACAGATGCTCTAAACTGATTCATTAAATCACCCAGAATCAAATACTGACACTATGGCCCAAAGAACCCAAAGCCTTGAGCACTGGTGAATACTTTGCAATTGAACACACATTCTTTCAATTGGTAGGACTTCATCCCACTATACTTGCAGACAATTTAGTATCTCATCTGAATTTTCTTTGCTTAAAAGATATTTTATTTATTGTTTTTATTTTATGTAGATAAGTGTACTGTCTTCATGTATATAAGTGCACTTCTTCAGTCCGTGAACTGAATTTTCTAAGACAGTATGAAAATAAAGAATATAAGAATATTGGGGTTGGAGAGGTGGCTCTGTTGTTAAGAGCACTGGCTGCTCTTGCAGAGGACATGGGTTCAATTCCCAGCATCCACATGGGAGCTAACAACCGTTGGCATCTCCAGTTACAGGGACTCTATCACCCTCTTCTGACCTCTGCAGGCATTGTATGACACAGGTGCACTTACACACATGCAAGCAATACACTCAGACACATAAAGAATAAATAAATAAAATATTTCAAAAATGAAGAATATAAGAATCTCAAAATAAACCTGAATATGAATATAAAACATAAAAAGTTACTCTGGAAAAAGTAGATATATGGCACAAGCTTAATTATTTAAATTACCAAGTAATTTAAGGCTGAATTTAAAACTTCCAGTATATGCCATCAAAACCTTATATGTATGTCTAGGTGTGTGTATTTGTGTGTACATGAACATATATATCTAGACACATTGTGAGACAATAACAAAATTTTTTCCTTTGCTTTTTTTTAAGCTTTTTGGTTGACTTCAAAAGTCATTAGTTACTATTGAAAATTTTAATTAGCCACAAAATGGGAAACTTTAGAAAAGTATATATAATGTATTATTAGTAGATTTTATTCTGTTTATGTCACTCAAAGCACATGAATATGAAAATAATGATAGGGAAAAGCCGGGTTCTTTCAAAATTCTGAGTATGGTCAAAGAAAATCATACAGTTTTGTGATGAATATTCACTTTGAAGAAATTTTTTAAGTTCATTGTAAAATTATTCATAAACTTTATTGAATAATGAAAGAGAGGGTCATGAGTACAAATTCTGAGAATAGCTTTTGGGATTTATCCATTGACTGAGTAATTTAGATCAATTTTCTTCAAGTGAAATTCTATGATAAACAAACAAATGAAAAACTACAGCTTTCTTCCTAAGATATTAGAAGCTCTACTCAGAAAGCAGTCAAGGGCATGCTTCTTGCCCCCTTGAAGTGGAAGTACAGCACACACCTCAGCGTTCACTATAATTTTTGCAGGGATATTTTGAAATTTGAGGGCTATCTTTTATCAACTTTTGAAATTATCCTACCAAACATTTTTCTTCACAGTTGTTCTATTTCTGTAATAATAAATACTACTTCATACAACCAGTTATTTTCATCTTGAAATTTAATGTTCCATATACTTAAAAGTTCCTGTGTCTTAAATATGCTATTTTGTCTCTTGTCTAGTGACATATATGAGCAGTAACAATACTCCATAATGACATTTTCTAGTATTAGTTCCAAAATAAATATACTTTTAGCTTATAAGGTAAACAATCACAAAAATTCAAAACAAAAGCAAACTGAAGTGTAGAGCAGAAGTTTTGACACAGGAATGAAAATACTAGATAGAATTTTCATACTGACATCAAAACTACTCCAAAAAGATTTTAAATATATAAATCATAGGGCCTAAAGACATATCAGCATGTAAAAGTCCATCACACACATAATAAATAAATAAAATGAAAAATAAATAAATCGCAGTTACTAAGGGTAACCCAGAAATTCCAATTCATTAGTCACAGAAACGTATTTCAAATTAGAAGATATTCAGCTATACTGAATTGAACATTATTGGACATATATTCATAATGACTGCTTAAAATATTGACCAAGGACCTTAACAGTCTTTACAAATGCAAAGATGGACATTAAACATATGCATCATGTGTCTTCGGACAAATGCAATAATGAGACACCATTATGGACCTATTAGAATGACCAAAATCCAAAACACTGACAACATGAAAGAACAATGATCATCTGGAAGGAAGATCTCTTCTTTACTCTTAATGGGAGCGGAAAGTATGCAGTCAAGTTGGAATATACTTTGGATGGTTCTTGCACAAGTAAATACATTCTTACCACGTAGTTCCATGATTATGCACCTTAGAAATAATCCAAAATGATTCAAACATGTCCTCGAAAATACCTGTGAGTAGGGGGTTTACAGCCGCTGAAAGTACATTGCTATAGCAAAGACGGTGTGTATTAAGGGAATGATAAATACATTTAGGTATGTCTAAACAATGAAATAATGTTTAGTACTGAAAAGAAATGAGCTATCAAGTCATGAAGCAACACGGGGAAATATAATGCTTATTACTGACCTAAACAACCCAGTCTAAAATAAAACATGCTATTGGTGATCTTGTACAGCTCCTTTCAAGTCTGAAAAGTGTGGATTGTTTAGAAGGGGATCAATGATCAAATAATTGTTTCAAAATATATCAGTAATATGTTGAGCCTGATGTTTGTAAAATATCAGCAAAACAAATCAAAGGTTGAGTTTGATGGTACACTGATTTATTTTTATATGTTACTGAGGTAAGAACTAAGTAAGAGAAGCTGGTACCTGATGTAGGACAAGTGTTCGAATCTGCATGTAATTAAGGCAGTATGTAATTTTCTTAAGATCAAATTATCTGGGACTTTTACAAAAGGCGTGTGAAAGTTGTGCTCTGGCTTTCAGTGTCTTTACCTGCCTTTCCTTGTATACATGATCTAATGCTATCAAAGCATTGTAATGTAAAGGTTTTAGAAAATAAAGGCGTATGTATGCTTGTGATTGCTTTTGAATTTTTCATGCTATTCTTTCACTATAATAATTTTTACTTTGACTTCTTTCCTTTCTTAAAGAATACTTTTTTTAAAACTTCCTATTTAGTGTCACTGTTTATTTTCATTTAACTGACACAGAAAAATACAATAGTGTGACATATTAATAAAGTGATAGTTTATGTGTATGCATTGTGTAATCAAGGCTATGTTTTTCCATCTTCTAAGCATTTATGTATCCTTTATGGAAAAAACCAAAATTCTCCCTTTGTAAGGGTCCCACTGAGTGCACTCACTATCTATAACCACCCTCCTGTGCAAAACCACATTTAAACTTTTTCCTATTTAATGTACATTTGTACCCATAGATCAACCTTGATTTCCTTTCTAATTCTTGCATTAAATAGATTATTTTGCATAGATCCGTCAGATGTTTTATTAATGATAAAAAGAATGGCAAGTGGCAAAGTGCTCTTTTATGCACTATTATAATTTTTGGGTACAATTTCTTAAATCTATGATCATATTGTGTTTCTACATTTACATTTCACATATCAGAGGATTCAATCTCACTATTAATGTCAAATTTCTACTTTGAAAGTTAAACAGTAGCATCTATTGATGAAAGATATACATATAATTACAATTTCTAAGTTTAAAAAAGTTAGCCCCATTGTAGACATTAATGCATACCTTGATGTAACATATACAAAATCATTACACATGTATTTATTATGAGGATGTGTTTTACTGTTATTCTTTAACACAGTAAAATACGTTTTCCCTTGATGTTTTAGTTTTATCTCTCTCACCTCTCAGATTTCTCTTTTTCTATTTGCATAATGTTGTATACAAGGCTAATTGTATACATGGCTGTTGTATACATGGCTAATCTATACGGCCAAGGAGGAAACCTTCTAAGAATTTCCTTGGAAGCAGAGAATCTGCTAAAACTTAAAATATTCAATATTTCTATTCCAGAAAATGCTCCTAGAATATTACAGATTTAAGCACCAGAAATACCCATGTTCATTTAAAAGCATAACAATTCTTGCCTCAAACTCTCCTGATGCTTAAATTAATGAAATGTTCATCATCGTTTAGTCGACTTGGAGAAGCCATCCTAGAGGTCTTCAGCAACATAAAAGTTAATTTTTTAAAAAATTGTGATCTTTAAAAGCTGTCAGTTTCATTCTGTTTGTGAGTGTCAGAAAAAGGTAGAGAAATTATTCAGATGATTACTCTGAGTACCTTTAGTCAATAATTTTTGGAGGCCACTTGTTCAGTGTCATTTAAAAATGGTGCTCCTGTCATGTCTGTCTTAATTATTTTAAATTTATGTAAAATTCTTCATCTTCAGAAACAAACAACTTCTTGTTCTCAGAAGAACTTCAAAGTACTTGAATTAAGAGTTTTAATTCATGTTAATGATGACCAACATAATTTAAGTAAAAATATTTCATCTTACAAAATTGACATAATTTTTCCCTAGAGTTAGAATTATTGAGAAATGCACATGATGTTGTGCATATTTCCAGAACAGTTCAAAATTCTGAATGGATATGAGCTGTGACTTAAAAACTGAGATGCATTCTGGTTCCATGAATATGCAGATTTTAATAAACAAATGACAGGTGCTGATAGACAGATGATGATCTCCTTTAGACTCATCAAAGAGATGAATGTTAATAGCATACAGTATTTAACATTTCAAGTAAACTTTGTTGTAAATCAGACTACTGTTTCAGAGTCAAACCACATAAAATTTTTTCTTTGTTGATGAATGCTACGATTCTTAAAATATTAGTAAAATATTATCAGCATCCCAATTAGTGTATATTATAGGTGAAATCAGGCTCAGACCTGGTACTATGTTTATCAAAATATTTTAAGATGACTTTGAAATCTGTTTTGGTTCATTTGTGCTGGTATAATAAAATAATATACACTTGCTTAATAAGAAAATTTATGTCTGTCAGTTACCAGGGTTTTGCAGTCAAGATCATGGGCAAACTTTGCATCTTGCGGGCACGTGGTTTCTATTTTACAAGCAGTGCTCCATCTGGTGGAAGATGCAAGATAATTCTCTGAGATCTCTTTGGTAGGAACACTAAATGTTAACTTGATGGCTCTGCTTCCATGATCTGTTCCCATGATGTCTCCCTAGCCATTCTTCCTAACACCACCACCTTATGGTTTAGGATTTTGATACATGAATTGGTGGGAGAGAGGGGCCCACAAAATATTCATATTTTCCTGATGCTGCAAGGGTTTTGGAAAAATTTTTGTTTCTTGGCTAATTAAATAATTTAAAAGGCAAAGAATTACTGGACATCTTGGGAAGCCCCAGCAAAACAATTACATGATATCTGGGAAAGTGAGCTCCCCTCTTGGGGTTCTTATTCTCATTTATATGAAAAGTTTTGAATGGACACAAATGCAAGCTCTAGGATAGTTTATTAGTGTTTAAAAGGAAAACCTGAGGGCGAGAAAGCAATAAATCTCACAGCTACCTGGAAGGGAGGAAAATGGGGAAGAGAAAGATCAACAGCACTTTTGTTGAGATAAGGCTTCATGGTGGTCAGTCACTTGAGGCAGCAGTCATAAGGGAGGGAGCTTTAGAAAAAGAGTAAGAAAACCCAAAGCCTTAGAGAGTTTAAAGGCATACCAAAGCTCTACCAGCATCCAAAAAAGATAAAGAAGAAGTAGTTATGCCTCTGAGTCAGGTATCAGCAGGGTGGGCAGACCTAGCCAAAGCTCTCGGTGGCTTGCTACTGTGAACAGCACTAGAGGGTGAGAATTCTGGGAAGGAAATCACATTATGTGAAGGTGAACTTTTTCCTAGGGTGGTCTCTAGCCAGGTCCCTGACTTGTACTATCAGACTTGTTCTAATCCATTTACCAGAAGAACTCAAGAAGTCCTTCAGTTGGAAAAGTGACCTTCAGAACTTTTTTATTGCACTCTATTTCTCCTGTGTACAATTCTATTTTATATAAAAGTTCTAAGTATTTCTTTCTGTCTAAAGTCTCTTTAATCTGAATCACATATATCTGTCCAGTATGTTGTCTCTTAATTGTGATATTTTGGTGACTATGAAGTGACTTTTCTTCCTTTCTTTGTAGCTTTCCTCTTTTGGTTTTACTTTATTCAGTTTGATAAACTTTGTACTTATCTAGTGTTTTCATTATTTAACTACTACATATAGCTAGATTATCATACACAGAAGATGTTAGTTATTTGAATAGTTACTTCAGTGGAAATTTCAAAGTTAACCACTCATAATTTTACCTATAGAATACACAGTTGCTGAGGGATCTTGCTCTGAGTTTTCCTGAAAATCGACCTGCTCTGGCTCATGCTGTGCTCTCTGCAGTATAGCAACTCATGCCTGTGATACATGATGGTTCAAATGCTTGCATATGAAATGCTTTCTACATGGTTTTATATATGTCAAATCAAATAATTCTCTATGAGTAGAATCTATTCATGTAGAACAAGGACCACAAAATACAGCATAATAGTGTGGTTGGCTTGTTCATCTAATGCCATTTGTAATATATATGTATATATACTTTTTTCAAAAATCCATTTAAAATCATATAAACTTCGATATGTAAGTGTTAAGATTTGTGCAGAAAGAACTATCTAAATTGTCACTGCATAGCACCTATTGTTCTAAACATTTAGGTCTTCAAAATAATTCTAGATTAAGGCAGAACTCGAAATTTTTCTTCCCATTGAAAACAAAAATTAATGTGTCTAAGAGGCACAGAGGTTTAGATTGTGGCAAGAATTACAACATAGCTAGCTGGCTACCACCTAGAAGGAAAAAAAAAAAGTCTAGCTAAACTGCTTGCATGTTTAATCTGCTTTTTGTTTGAGAAGTCTTCCATGGAAGCCAAGGAGCGTGGTATTAAAGGACAAGACAGAATGGAAGCAGAGAAAAAAAATAGAGTGGCAGAAGTACAGGACCTAAAAAGAAGGTGGAAAAAAGAATAGTCTGGACATATAAGTAGAGCCAGAGGAGAGCAATAGCTCAGATCCATTCTGGCCTGGGGAAGATAACGACTTCACACCCAGTCTTTTCAGGAACACAGTGGGGCAGTTACTCTTCTTTACTGCTTTTCATGCTGAATTAGGTTATCTTTTTAAAACTGACATGAAAATCGATACTTAGAACTGTGCATGGTATATGCTAAGAGTTATGCAAATGCCATCTTCTATCAGACAAAATAATGCCAAAGGCATGGTAGGGTTGACAACTCTAGGTAGATTAATTCTACATACTGCTTCTATACCATTTCCACATCAGAGTGTGCTTACAAACACACACACACACACACACACACACACACACACCCATACTCATGCACACACAACAGATACACAAACACACTCAGTGACCTCACAGACACACACACACAGACACTCATAGACACACACACACATCCTCTTATGCACACACAACAGACAGACACAATCAGTGACACAGACACACACACAGACACACATTCACAGACACACATACACAGATACACACACACACTCAAACTTCTGGAAAGATTGACATCCTATACTTTGGAGAAAATTGGAAAGAAAACTACATGTCTAATATCTCCTTTCTAACTTATAAAAATACATTAAGTTTATTGCATAGCTGTTTTCCTCAGATGTATTTTAAAGAAAACAGTGTTACCTCAAATGTGTTGTTCAGCTTAGCTAAATGTAACTAGACTCAGAACATCTGGGATTGTATTATTCTTCCATGAAAACATACCAAATTTATTTCCCTTTATTAAAAATGTAGTATCATGATTTTTGACAAACTGCAAATAATGTATAACTTAATGTTCAATGTAAATGCTATAATACTTTTCCCTATATATACTTTATTGAAAAATTCAGAGCATTGTCAATTGTAAAAATTTGTAATGTGTGTGAAAAGAAATATTAAACATGAAAATATGAGAGATACAATTTTAGAGAGCATAATTTTTTCCTCTGGTTTAGAGAAAAATAAATGTTAATTTAATGAAAGCATAAAACTAAGACATTGCAATATGATGTGTAAGTAAGTCACCAGCAGTCGCTCTACCGCAAAAGACTGAGTCCAATTTGCTCATTCTGCATATTATTAGTAATATCTTTCCTATCCATAGAGTATAAATCAGATCAGCAATAAATGCCTCTTATAATTTTTGCTATGTGTTTAGAACTCTTGACATTTACAAGACATATTACTATTAGTCTTGGAAAAGAAGTATTATAAACAAATAACCTTAGCATTTCAGAAGAGTTTGTATTCCAAATAGACAAGCAAATGTTTGTACCCTATAATAAACTGAATATTAGATTGGTACAAAATTGTAGATTTTTATTATTGAAATTTGCCATTTTAGATTGGATTACATTTTTAAATTATTTATAAGATATTTTTGTTGGTTTTTTTTTTTCGCTTTTTGATACAGATTCTCCCTGTATCCCCAGCTGACCTGAAGCTCACTATGCAAATCAGGCTATCCTTGATCTCACAGAGATCCCCCACCCCCCACCCCCCGCTTCTTCCTCCTAAGCCCTAGGTTAAAGACCTGCACCACCATGCTCAGCTAAAACCAATTCCCTTACAAATATTTTTATTAAGTTTTTGTGCATTTCATATAATAGATCTTAATCAACTTTAGAACCCTTCCCCATCCTTAACCTCCCACAGTTCACTCCACTGGATTGCATGCATTCAGTCATATATGTTATGTCCTATCCAGTCAAGTATTTGTACCTAGATATCCCTCAGTATAAGTTCATCCACTGGAGTCTAGTCAGCTTTTCTAGAATCACTACCTTAAAGAAGATCATACTCTCTCTCACCCAGCAGTAATCAGTTATCAATAGTTCCTCTGCTAGGATTGGGGTCTGTTTCCCATTTCCCTAGTTCTATGCTGAGTATTTGTCTGATTGATTCAGCATGATCTTATGAATACTATTACTATTGTTGTAAGTTCATATGAGCATGTTTTCAGAGCCCCGAAAGCCTCCATTTCCTTACGTTCATGCACCAACCTTGGCTCTTACAACATTTCCACCCTCTCTTCCACAATGGTCCCTGAGCCAAGGGTGGGTGAGGTTTAGTATAAGAGTCCTATCCAGGGACACTCATTCTGTGGTCTTTTATTCTCTAAAACTTAACCAGTTTTAGTTTTCTGTGTGCATTATACTCTGTTGTATAAAGCAGCTTTGATGGTAAGAATTTAGGGATGTGTTCTCTCTGTCCCCTGTTCTCTATGTTCCATGAGCCGTAGGTGTAGAGGTTCCACTGTAGATATGTTACTTAGCACTGGACATCTCCAAGATATATATTCTCTCTGTGTGACCAGTTGTGGAACTCTGTAATAGCCTCTATCTACTGTGAAAATAAGATTCTTTAATGAGTGGGGTGTACAGTATACCTGTCTGTAAATAAAATGATCCATACTTAGTGTACAGTAAGAAATTTTAGTTGTTTAGAGATATGACAGAAATAGAGTTTTCTCTAGGATCTATGACCTCTGCAGTCATGTATATTTTTCTGTATTTACAGTGCCACTTATGAGTTCACTCCCATTGAGAGAGCTTTAAGTCCAATTAGACAGCTGTTGATTTCCCCAAAGATAAAAGTGGCCCTACTGCACCAATGGAGATAGTTTGCTGTTCCTGTCATTGTGGTTATTAGGCTTTACAGCTGGGTTGGACCATTAATTGGTTTTCTCCTTTAGCAGCTTGCATAGTATCCTCTAGATACTATGCACAGATGCATTTACATACATTCATGCAAAACACTCATGCAATAAAAATATGAATAAATAAATAAATAAATAAATAAATAAATAGGGGGTTGGAGAGGTGGTTCATTGGTTAAGAGCACCGACTGCTCTTGCAGAGGACAGGGTTTGGTTCCCAGCACCCATGAGATGGCTAATAGCCATCTATAACTTGAGTTCCAGAGGAGCACAGTATCTTCTTCTGACCTTTGCCTGCATTGCACAGCAGGGATGCACTTACACACATGCAGCCAATACACTCATACACATAAAATAATAAATAAAATATTTAAAAATAAATAAATAAAACTAAATAAAAATTAAAAAACATCATGTGGACATGGTATTGCCTGAATGTATGTTAGGTATACAATGTATACACAATGTCCAGGGAGACCAGAAGAGAGTGCAAGATATCCTGGAACTGGAGTTAGGAATGACTGTTAGTAATTGTGTGGGTTCTGAGAACTGAATTCTGGTCCTATGAAAGGACAACCAGTTCTCTTAACGACTAATCCATCTCTCCATTCCCTGGATTTCCCTCTATAAATACAGTTATGTTATACATTATTTAAATACATATTTCTTGCTTCATAATTTTCTAATGCCTTATTACTTGCCATTCATTTTATATTTAAATTATACTATGGAAACGATGTTAGGCAAAAATCAAATGCAAGTGTTTTCCTTATTTGAGTTCAACATGGAATGTAGGGAGCAGAAACAACTCAGAACATTTATAGCACATTCGACATAAGAATTGGACAGCGGTGGTTCAAGATGTTTTGCAGAGGAAATGAGAGCCTTGAAGACCAGGAGCCAGTCTTAATGGCCAGTCATCAGAAGTTGACCGTAGCCCATTGAGGACAATCACCAAAGCTGATCCTTTCACAACCAAAAATGTGAACTTCTGAAGAACTCAGTGTGGACCATTCAAAGGTTATTTGACATTTGAAGTAAATTGAAACGGTGGAAAATTTAAAGTGGGGGCGTCAGGAGCTGATGAAAACTAAAAAAAGCCAGATATGGTTAGGCATGCCTGTAATTCCAGTGCTCCGAAAGCAGGCAGAACTAACCAGGTTAAAAGTTTACAGCACCCTTTATCCTAGGAAAAAAATCTTGACTTCCTTGATCTAGGAGGAGGAGAACAACCTCATTAATAACACCAGGTGTATGCAATTGAAATTAAGCTATCTTGGTTAACAGCCCCCACACATTCCTTTGTCTTGAACAAAAGAGACTCTGCCCACCCTAAAGGATTGAACAACCTGTGCATCATACTATATGATCAGCCTTTGTTTTCTGTTTGGTTGAACTTAAATGAACCCTGGACCCTGCACTACCCACTAGCTTCTTTTTATATATACTCTTACTAAATTGGAGAATACAGTTGACTTGATGCAAAATATCTCAAATTCCAGGGACAGGCTCTGCACTGACGGTATCACCATCACAGAGCAAGGCACCCCCACAAGGCAAGACAGGAACCCATCAGGACACCATACCCATTTAACATTCATATAAGTTCTGGAGATCTCAAATCTCTGCCTCTTGTTGCACAACAAGCACTTTACCTGCTGAGTCATCTCCCTGTCTTCATAAGAACAAAAGTCTTAGGTACTCAGCTTCCTTGTGGAAAGTAGGAGGGGTCAAAAGCAGAAAACTCTTCTAAGGTTTTGGCAAAGGGGCAAAATAGATCAGATTCTCAATGCTCGCTATTGAATGACTGCAGGGTGTAGACTAAATATGGACAGATACATCACATTTGGTAACAAAGAGAAGATCATCTTGAGGTCAGCTCTCAGAAGTTATTTTGTGACTATACTTTTTAGAAAGGTCAGACCTTAATAATGCAGTGATGAAATACTGTAATATTTGCAAATTTACTGAGGAAGTAGCAATACAAAATGAAGATTCAGAGCTCATCTTTGTGAATATGTAAATATTTTTCCAATTAAAGTCTCTAAAGGGATCCTAAAGTTTTAAAACAATAATTTACCATATTAACCATATTTTTGCATAAGAGACCTTTTCCTTTTAGGATGAAAACATTTTCACGGTATTCGAAAGAGAGTCCAAGAACAGCCCTGACCAGCTCTCTGGCACTGTAGTGGTGTTCTGCATTTTTGTCTTTATGGATTTTGAAGGGAGATGCAACTAAACAATACTTTCTGGTCCAATATACAGTTCAGTTTCCACACTAATGTCATGGCCTCCGATCTGGTGGCAGTGACATATTGGAAGTGGTACTGGATGTCTTCCCTCCAGCCAAGTTTCTGTGGTTAGCATCTTTCAAGTTTACTGAGGAGGATTTAATGAGACTTGCTGACATCTGAAAGACAACCAACACTGTTCTCCACATTGCCAAAAAGGTATAGAGTATGTTTTTTTCTTTGCTTTTATACAACTTCTTTAAGTTGCTTTGAAATGTAAGAGTTGGGGTAAAAACAGAATAAGGACTAGAGTCATCCATGGGAGAAATAAGTTTGGAAAAAATAAGACTTTGGGTTTTACATTTTCTTTTTAAAAATTATTTTTAAATTTCTATTAATTCTTTGAGAATTTCATATACATATTTGATCATATTCACCCCAGTTTTCCTCTGAACTCTTGATAGACCCATCCTCACCTCTCTACTCCCCAATTTTGTGTCCTCTTTTTATCATAACCCATTATTTCCAATTTGTGCTGTCCAGTGGAGTGTGGTAAACCTACCATAAGTTAAACCCTTAAACAAAACTGATTTTTCTTAGCCTAGAAGCCATCAACTGTCAATAGTTCTTCAGTTAGGAGTGGGGACTCATGAACCCTTTCCCCTTCCATGCTAAAATGCTGATTATAATGATCTTTTGCAAATTTTGTGTAGGCATCCACAACCACTGTGGGTCATAAGTGGTTTGCATTAAAATGTCCCCCATAGTCTCCATGTATTTGACATTCTGTCCTCAGTTGGTGGCATTGAGTGGTGTGGCCATGCTGGAAGAAGCACACCACTGAGGGTGACCTTGAGATGATATAGCCATGTCCACTTCCTATCTGGCTCTCTCTGCTTCCTGTGTCTCCTTGAAGATGTGATTCCTTGCCTTTTTGCTCCTGCTCTATGCCATCCCTGCTACTATGGGCTGTAACCCTCTGGAACTGTAAGGTAAATAAACTCTTTCTTTTATAAGTTACCTTGGTCAAGGTGTTTTATCATAGCAATAGAAATGTAACTAACACAATTGCTGTGTTCCTGTCATGTCCATTGGACACTGTTTTACTCTAGTCCTCTCTGGCTCCTAGTTCTTGTGATGGTCCCTGAGCCTTGGGGAGGGGTATGACACAATCACCCCATTTGTTTCTGATCACACCATAGTTACTTATTCTCTGGATTTTGACCAGTTGTGAGTTTCTGCATTAAACATCATCCACTGCATGAAGAAAATTCTCTGATGAGTTCAGAGAGTTGCAGTATTCTATGGGTAGAGAGATTAAAATTCATATGTCATTTGATAAAAATTTCATTTAGGTAAATAATAGTAGTAGTAGTAGGTTAACCTCTGGGACCTGTAAGGTCTCCTGACACGGGTTCTTGGACAAATTAACAGTATGAGACACGTCTTTCATCCTGTGGAGTGGGTCTTAAATCTAATGGATTCTGTGGAAGTGGGAATAGTCATACACAGACCATATCAAGGAGAAAGAAGAATAATATGGAGGGAGGTTTATGTAGGGAAAAGGATGGGAGGGTATGGAACAGGTTGAGGTTGGAGGAGGGCTTTAGATTTTCAATGGCTAAAGGAAAAGTGAAATAGCAAGTAGAAAAGTGACAAACTGTACTTTAAAATATAAACAATAAAATCTAGACAAAATTTACTGTAAGAGAATTTTACTAATGGTATATATTAAGGAATCTTTGTTAAGCTACAGCTTAACAGGGTTTTAAAATAATGTCTTAATGCAGTAAAATTCACATACCTGTTATTTCCAGAGAATAAGGAATTTGTGTACATAAAAATTTAGGAATTTAGAGGTTAAACTGAGGACACTGTAATTATTATAGAAACTGCTGTACTCACCAGCAGTGAGAACTTGTATTCCTGAAATATACCTTCTTAGATATGGGATACTTAGACGTCCATATCTCCTTTCCGAAGTGTAATCTTAGTCAAGTCAACTATCAAACATGAATATAATTCATGTACTTGCCTGTTGCCCTACTTTCCTTGCCTGCAAAAGGAAGAATGCAGCTTAGGGAGACAACATCCTTCTTAGTGCTTTATGTCATGAGCATGGGGGAATATGGAAGGAAGGACTGTGATTCACTGTCACAAAGGATGCAGCTCAAATTACAGTAGGACATAAGTGATCCTACCTAAAACAACTGTAGAGACGGCCAGAATTAGTGGGGTACAGACAGAGCCCTACACAAACACATGTATTTGAAGAATAATGGAATAAACAAGATAATTCTATTCATTTTCAAATTTGGGTATTTTTTGAATGACTTGAGAAGAACAATAAATTTTGCACAGCTGAGAGAAGAAAAATCTTGAATGTTTTTTGCCTCCCAAGGTTCAGGGATCATTGTGGAAGACGGGACAAGAAGATTGTGAGATTCAGAAGTGGTGGTTAACTACAGGGAAATAATGTTCCAGATTGCTGGTCCATTATTTATATGAATTCACAGAAATGATGACAACATACACAAGTTCCATGCAAGCTCAAACCAGACAAAATTCCAAGCATAGACGCGGGGGAAGTAAGAAACCCCAACTGAACCTTAGGAACTTTGGGCAACTGATAGCTGCTGGCAGGGAGAAACAGTTTTAATCAAGGATGGAAGGGTGGGTGGGATTCTTGGTAGATTAACAAGGTTCCAGGGAATGGACCCACACTGAAGGACATTTGGCATTTGGGATACAAATTAGGCTCTACAGTTCATATATATAT
>NW_008348795.1:2263640-2344467 GCF_000622305.1 Nannospalax galili
ATAGAATACAGTACATTAAATTCAATAAAAAGGAGGCAAGGAGGTGAGCATGGAAGAGTTAATAACTCCAGTAAAGTTTGGATGGACAAGAGGAACCAGGTTATGCAAAACTGAGTACTGAGCTGCAACAGAGACTAAAGCTGAATTATAATTTAAGAGAATGAACTCTACAGATGAAACCAAATAACTCGAATGTAAGTGACTCACAAGATATTAGATAGTTCAGTATGGTCGTAGGAACAATATGAGACAGAATTACCAGTGATGGCAAAAGAGCTGTGTATATACAGAAAGAGGGCTGGATCTGTGTCCTTCGTGAAAGCAATTAAGGGCTGTCAACTTTGTAGTGGGAAAGTCATAAGATGGAGTATGTGAAGTTTTCATCCAGCCTTTGCGTAATAAATGATCATACTGGCTGCTTTCAGAGACATTTTGGGGACTGCATTATTTGCATCTAGCTAATTTTTCAACCAGCTAAATAACCAACCAGCCAACCAACCCACATTAATCAAGCTTGTACTGGGTTCTAGAAACTCCACAATATAGAGTAGTAAAGCATATACATTACTCTTTTCCTCCTTTACAAAGATTATTATACAGTAAGGAATGCAACTAAATTCTACCTGATTAAAATGTTCCCTTTAGAAAATGAGATGGAAGGAATTTAATGTGCTTGTCAGATTGTTCCTTTACTAAATTGTCTGATAATTTTGAGTAATTTAACTCTAGCAAGTGAACTGACCAATTTACATCTCATGCTTTATATTTACCATCACTTCATTGTCAAATTAATTTTAAATCTGAGCATGAAATGTATGACAAAATTGATACCCAGACTTTATGAGACCTAGAATATTTGCAGATATTTCTCAAGAAAAGATTCTGCAGACTAAGTAGAATTCAACTGTGTATAACCAAATATAAGCTTAGGACAAGTATTTGACTGATACTAAAGTTCTATTGGAAATTGGAAATTTCAAATTGTTCGGATTAAAGCTGAAATCTATAAGAAAGTCTTCATTGTCATCTCTGTTTCTTATTTTCTTTCTCTCTCTATAGATCTGTATACATATCATTTAGCAATGTCACATTTGGTTAATTACTGCTTTCAAATTTCTATTATTGATTCAATTATTCCTACTTCCATAATTAATAACCTGAGATAAAAATTTCATCAACTTACCAGCCAAATTCTAATCTCATGTTCATATTAGAAATAAAATACCAAATTTACATTAATTTTGTTGAAATGCACACAACGTAAGTTTAGAATAAATTACAGCAGTTTCTACTTTCTATTGTGAACATTAAATTACCAGAAACAGGAAAATATTGTCGTTACTGAAATGGTTGCATTAAAGTAATTTTGCATAGTAGAAGCTCCAAAGACAATAACAAGACAAATGTTGTGCGGAATCTCCCTTTTTAAAAAAATAATTTATTATTATTTTTTTTCACATCTACTAATTATTGTTTTTTAATCATTATTTTTTAAATTTTTTTTTTCATACAGAAGAATTCATTCCAAAGCAATTGACATTGAGATGTTTTCACATGCATTTCTAATCTCTATATACATGACTATCACTGGTCACAGTCGCCCACCTTCTGAGCTCCTCGGCGTCTGAGCATGAATACAAACTCGTCAGATAGACAGCCTTCCTCTCCCACTAGAGGCTCCATACTCTGCCATCCCTGTCACTGTCCACTGTGTTGTCAGCACCCTCATCCATTCCCCCTGTCTGCCCTTCTGGTAAATCTAGTCATCCAGAGGTCCCTGTTCCAGGAGGGTCAGCTGTTCCTCATCTACGGCAATCCATTGTCAGTATTCCTTTGGATAGAATTGGGGTCTGCTGTTCATTTTTCCAGTAGTATGTTGGGTTACTGTCTGGAAGAGCCTTAATCTATCCTAGCCAACAACTCGACTGAAGGTATCGCCTGTCTGGCTTTGTTGTTTGTCGAGTAACTTTTAGTTATGTATATGTATGCTCTTATGATATTATGTTGGCCCCTTTAATCTTTGGTTGTACTTCCCTTTTGGGTGTTTAAGGACATACAATTGGACCAGATAAACTGATTTGTTTTTACTCTTGAGGTCGTTAGAGGATTTGTTCCTCAGGGGTCCCATGGGGTTGGGAGGAGCCCCTGGCTCCTTTCTTTTACCAGCTCCATGGTCGAGCAGGACCTTTGACCTATCCTCACATGGATGGAGCTGGTATTTATTATTTTTATTTTATGTATTTGAATATTATGCCTGCATGTAGGTAAGTGCACCTGTGTCGTGCAATGCCCGCAGAGGACAGAAGCGGCTGTCAGATCCCCTGGAACTGGAGTTACTGATATTTTTTAGCTGCCATGTGGGTGCTGGGATTTGAACTGGGTCTTCTGAAGAACAGTCAGTGTTCTAAACTGCTGGGCCATTTCTCCAGCCCCAGAATCTTTCTTTTAGTAAATGTTCTCTCAGGCTCTGCTTGTCCTCTAGAAATAAGAAGTATTTTTTTCTAAAGTGAGAAACATCTCTGGGAAGTAGCTTTCAGAGCAGGAGAGATGGGCACTTCCGGTATATTCCTTCCTGATCAAAACATGCTTTACCTTGGAAACAGTCACGTCACTGGAAAATGCACTACAGCTGTCTGGTAAGACCTTTACAGCATATTCTGAGCCAATTTGAAAATGTTTCATACAATTTGCAGTACCTTTCTATGTGCCCTTTGCAAGCTATGTCATGTTTGTTGCATCTTCCAAGAAGTTTTCTTCATGACAGAAAGCATGTCATGCACTTGGTATTCCTCTCCTACAGAGCCTGGGGGGTATTGAGGAATTACGTGAGTGCTTTTTGGTTATCTCACTGCTCAAATCTGGGCAACTCACTGTAGAAAAACATTTTGACAGTCAGTTATGAATGCCATTCTCATGTTTCAAGACATTGTCAAAATGGATTCCTAATAACATTTCAGGGCTCTTTCTAGTTTATTTTCTTGTTTCCTATCTTCATGTGATGAAGTGTAACCAATCACATTCCATTCAATATCTAATTTGGAAGAAGACAAATGAGATGCATATCAATGCTCACTTGAACTGAAAATCTCATCAGGCATCAATATTTCCAAGTTACAGAAACTACTTGAGAATAATAATGTCTGATGACATTATAAACCATTTACATCTCACAAAATGCTTTCACATACCTAAAGTGATTCCAATTGGTATAATTTATGGACTACATTTGCTGAGAGACTAAATTATGTTTTATTTTATATGAGAGATATTTGCTCCAGGGACAAGTTCCCTCAGAGGTTACCTAATCCTAAGGGGTCAGCCCTAAACATATATTCACAGAAATACCACTAAATGGACTTATTGCATATATACATGTACATATATATTTATGTAAGTATATGTATGTAACAATAATGATCAAAGAAGAGAACAAGAAATTGAAAAGTATTTGCAAGGGACATGAGAAGAGTGGAAATCATGAAAGTGTAGTATTCATTGGATACCCCTTCAGTGGATCTATGTAAAAGACTCCAAAATTGCATAACTCTTGTCTCTAAGGGGAGAAGAAAGTCCTTGAATCATGAATAGGAGATGTGAAGGAGTAGTAAAGGCAAGAGATATCAACATTACAAGCTCTAGACGGAGAACTAGAAAAAAGTTAGAACAGGGACGTTTTCAAATGTTCATATGAGAGTCCATTAGAATTTCTTGACAAGGGCTTCCAAAAGCATCCCTCTATTGGGTTCTTCCTCATTTTTCTTTTGTCTTCATGTTTGAAATTCTTAAAAATATATATAGCTATAGACATTGATATTTTGATAATGAACTTTCCTGGCCCAGATTTTCAGCAAGAAAAATCATACAACTTATAGCAAAAACATTAACAAAGCTCCTAAACTAATCTTTAGTGGTTAGATGTTTCTGGAAAAAAAAGGTTACATTGTAGAAATATGAGAGGGTTTTGAGTCATAGGTGACACATCCACTTTGATTTCAGCTTTAGATCCAGCTACTATTCAAAAATGGAATCAAGGTACTGAAAATGCTCCTGAATTCTAGCTAGCATGAAATATTTATAAATGTTGACCATGCCACTATCCAGGTTGAGAGCATCATTTTCTGAACATATTGCCACTCCTCCAGTGTGTATTTGTGGTTCCTTTTTCAAAAATCAGATAGCTGAAAATGTGTCTTCAATATATTTGGATCTTTAATTAATAATTATTAATTAATGACAATAATTGTAATAATTGCTGGGTTTTCCTTATCTGCTTTTTAAAACAGGCAATGAAATATTTAAAATCTTTAATAACTTGAGGTTTTTATTATGGTGTTCATTCTTTTGAGTAACTATAGTTGAACTTAAATGATATAACTATGGTGATTAAAAGTAGAGCAGACAGAACATGTCTTGTACATTATATCTCATGTAGATAAACAAATAATCATTCAACAACTTGAAATGCCATGTTCTGATTTTTGATATATTTGAAATTGCTGTCTACTACCTTTTAATGAACAGGCTTGAAAAAAAGGACCTATCACATCAATTATGTCACATTATTATTATTATCATCATCATCATCATCATCATCATCATCATCTTTTAATTTTGAGAGAGGGTCACCCTGTAGCCCCAGCTGCCCAGCTGTCCTGGAACTCACTTTGTTGACCAGGCTGGCCTTGAACTCACAGAGATCGTCCTGCCTCTCTCTCCCAAGTGCTGGGATTAAAGGTATGGGCCACCATGCCCAGAAATTATTTCACATTATAATGTTGACAACCACCAGCCATATTACTATTACATTTTCCTATTTACAGAGACACTCCTTGACTGGTGGTAGAACTACATTGCCATAAGTCCATCATATACTAAAATATGGTATCTTGGAAAATAAGAATGAGGTCAATACATAGGTAGAAAGTTAAGTATTACAAAAGAAAAAAGGAATTTATTCCTCTGAAATAACAAAAAGAGTCATAGATGTGCTGAGGGAAAAACGCATTCATTTGTCACTTGAGGACAGATGTGTGGTGGGAAGGCTTGGAAAGGTAGAAAATGCAATTAGAATTTATCACAGAGAAGTAGGTGTCTTAACAACTTATGCAAGAGGCAAAATGTGAACCTTTATCAATTTGAGTATTTAATAAAAGCAAAAATATTTTAAAGACATGATAACTTGGGCCTGCTAATGGCTCAGGGGATGAATGTTTGTCACCAAGTCTTATGACGTGTTTGATCCCCATAACGCACATGGTAGAGAGAACCAATTCTCCCCCTCCCTACTCCCACAATAAAATAAAAATAAATTAGAATTTGAAAATTCATTTAATGCCATTAATGTCTTAAAGACTGTGTCATAGCCACACAGTGTACTGAAGAGCGTTAGCCGTTATCCCTCCTGACCCCATCACTGATGAGGGCCAGTAACTTCTGCTGATTCTCAACACCATGAGAAGATTGTACTGCACATGCCCAATCCAGGAAAAGATTCAAAAATAAAAATGAACTTCTAAAATGAATCACGTTTAAAGAAAAGTCTGTTTTATTTTAAATTTGGTGTGAATATCTCTGAATGTGTATGTATGTCTGTGTGTCTGTGTGTCTATGTGTGTCTGTGTTTATATATGTGTATATGTGCTCATGAAAGCAGGTGTCTCTTCAAGCCAAAAGTATTAAATCCCCTGGAGCAGGAGTTACAAGTGGTTGTTAGCTTCTGTTGAACTAATTGTTTTTGCCTTTTCCCTTCTTGGGAGGCTTGTAAGTGCCCTCCGAGGCCCCAGGTCTTTCATGTTCCATTGTGAGATCCATGTATAGCTCCCTCACTTTTCCCAAACTCCCATGGTTTGTTGTTTCTAGCACCGTCCTGCCTGACTACGCCAATTTGTTTCACTAAATTTTTTTGCCTTTTCCCTCTTGGGAGGCTTGTCTGTGCCCTTGAGGCCCCAGGGCTCACAGACTAACATAAGACATTTTTAGTTTGGGTTTTGTATCATTTTATATGACATTGAGAAGGGATGACTTACAAAGAAATGGCTCTTCATAACTCCCACGCCCTGTGCCACACCAGGCCGTTAACATACTGTCTCCCAGGCAGCTCCACCCCTCTTCCCAGGGTGCTCCTGGTCTTGCCCCTGGCTGGCTTACTCTTTTTGGAGGAATGGGTAATGTTCTGGCTACAGCCTCTCAGTGTAGGTTCTGGGAACTAAACTCGCGTCCTCTGCAAGAGTAGTGTGTGCTCTTAACTGTAAAGCCATCATTTTAACCCCTTAATGCATCACTTTTACATGTCATAAAATCTAGACATCATATATAAATAGAATTGTTACAAGTTGAGGTCTGTCTGCATATAATGTACTGCTAGGAAAGCACCCTCTTAGAAAAGCATTCTCTAGTCTTGTTCTCTCAGAACTGAGGAATTTCTGACTTTGTGATTGTGCATTGGACTGATTGCATAGGATCAATGTTTTTTTTTTTTTTTTTTTAACTCTGATCTTAATTACTAGGAAAGAATGCATAGGCTATGATAGCTGTCCATCCTAAGGGGAATTTGAGGCCTGTATGCAAAAATGTGTTTATAAGAATAGGCTCTGTGAGGCAACACATGAGTAGACAAAATGACTTCTTAAAATAGGTTACTTAGTAAGACTTAACAGGTGGTAAAGCTCTAAACAATAACCAGTTTAAACATGCATGGTAATCATGTGTTGCTAAGTCAATACAGGAAAAATTTTCCTAAGATGTACTTCACAAGGAACATGATGAAGTTATTTGTTTCAAAAGTACCTGGAAATCCCCGCCCCCAGGGTGTATCTTAAGGATGGTCACGTGCTGATCATGCACTCCTCAGCAGTGTGGAAGTATTCTTCAGACTTTCAAAGCAAGCCAGGCTGCACCCCCAGTAACTTCCTTTCGGGCCTATGCAAGGTGGGGCCTTTAGGTCCCCACACCTAAGTCAAACCACTCCCTTGCTATATAGGGTCACACAGCCTATGTAGGAAGTCCAGTCCATTGTTTCATTTACATAAGTAAGTTGCTATTACGCGAAATACTAATGTGGTGTGTTTGTGTGTGTGTGTGTGTGTGTGTGTGTGTGTGTGTGTGCTTTTGTACTACCAGTGGGAGACGTGAGTAGTTTTGTGATAGAGACTTTTTGACCCACGGATTAAAAAATGTTGAGCATTTACAACTATAGAGAAAATGTTTGCTGATCTTGTACTAAAGATCAGTCTTAGTCTAGTCTTATTCTATTTTACTGGAAATGGAGATCTAAAAAATTGAAAAGGATGCATGCGTCCACCTTTATCCTTCACCTTAGATGAACAGCATTCTTGGTCAGAGTTCTAGCCTAAGTGTTACTTCCCTAGGCTTTATAATTAGATTCTTTAATAATTCAATGAATTACTGGATTCAAGGATTTACTGAATATTCAAATCATTACCAGTTTTGAAATGGCATAATAAAATTACAAAAAGATCTGTTAATAGTATGAATATAATTAGTGAAGATATTTCTGTCCTAAATTTAATGAAAACCTAACTTGCTTTCTTATTGAAAATTAAAAATACAAATTCCAATTGTTATTTTTTTGCTAAATTATTATTTGGAGACTAATTTATGCAATTATTTACACACACACACACACCTTCCCATTTGGCGGTGGATGGTTAGTCATAACACAGGGAGACACTCTGATTATTCTGGACCCATGGGAAGTTGTCACCTCTGTGGTATAGATGGAGCCAGGGTGAAACGGTAAGGTTCTGTCAGAATGCTGAGGCTCTCAAGCTTGACTCTGCCTCTTCTATGTGTTACTTCAGGAAAGTTTATTAGTTTCTCCTGTTTCCTTTTGTACAAAATGTAGTTATTGTAGAGTATTGAAAATTAACTCCAAATATCATTGGACTTAAGTTTACCTACTTCATGAATTAGATTATAAAATAAGTTGAATACCAGTATGCTTTCTATTAATTGTGAAAATTTAGATTTCTCACTTTTCTTTCACATATATCTTTTAGCTTGTTATACATTATCATCTGCCTCTATAGTACTGTTTTAAAAACAATTTAATAAGTCATGTAACAACTTGCTTTGTGTTTTGTTTTAGGTTCCCTGCCTTCCTTAATACCGAGGAAACTCAAGAAATCTGACTTCACTATGCAAACGTGGAAAAGACTACACTTAACTTGAAAAGTTTCGAGCCAGGAAGAGCCTTCACATCCTATGATCTGATTATAGTCCAGTTATTGACTGAAGATAGAAGAAACTCACAAAACCAAGCATCTTAATAAGTCAATACATCACTGTCAAACAGCATATGGAGAACTGTCGCAATAAGGCCACTAAAATCAGAACAAATTGAAATCCATTAAAAAATGTGTCATCATTTATTATGTTTATGTCTAAAGCAGGCAGCTGACTTATTAAGAAGTACAAGGACTTCATTGTCCTAAGCTAGGATTAAATGCCATCAAGGGATGATGCCAGTGTCCTCCTACAATTGTGGATATTTGTGATTTCACACCTACCTTAATAGGCTTCCCTTTACTCTTATGTGGCAATACGCTCACACCACCCACCGGACATATCAGTGATTGACACTTGCCCCCGGACATATTTATGAAGGTGACCCAAGGATGATTAGTACTTCCAGGGAAGGTTATATAGATTGTAAGGAAAGAGAAATTGTCTGATTCATTGTTGGCAGTGATTTCATGTCTCTGAGGAGTAAAACCAAGCAGCAAGAAGTCACTGAGAGGCTGAGCCTAGGATTCCAGCTATGGAAGAAATTGTGCTGTGGAAAAGGAGGGAGGAAGAAAAGAAGGAATGAAGGGGTGAGAGAGAGGAGAAGGGGGGGAGAGCACCACATTAAAGCTATTATGTCACAGACCTTGACTTCTGATGATACTAGTAGCTCACAGAGCAGTGAAGCCACGTCTGGATTTTACGGCTTATCCCAGTGTATTTATTATCATGGCCCATTCACTTTCAGTGTTTTGGCCAATCATTTCTCTCTGCTGCTAGCTCAGTGTCTGTGCCTTGTGCAACCTCAATGTATTATCAATATCTTGTGCACTTGTTGTGTTAGAGTTACAAAAATTGCAGGAAAGTTCATAGGAAGGATTAGTGATGTGGATTATCAGATTCCTGTTAATGTTATGCTTTCCAGGTGTGGAATGGGGATGAACTGGTATAAATTGAATAGAAACTCACTATTTAGCATCATATCTTTTGAAGCACAGTTAACTGAGGAGAGAAAATATGCCTATGACCTCCCAGACAAGCAGATAAATTATAGCCCTGATACCCTTAAGCAAAGGTCTTAATGTTTTACAATATATTAGGGGTTCTGGAAAGAACTTTTAATACATTAAGGAATTTTTTCTGATAGTATTTTATATGTTAATATTTTTAAAACACTTAGACCAGATTATACTATGCTATTATATTTAACACAGTATAACTCTTATTCATTCTGACATGCTTATAAGAAAAAGAATTTCAAAACTCACAACAGCAAATAAATGTCTCCTGATTACATGGCAGGGTTTTCATGACTGCTTGAAACGTTTCAAACATTTGAGAGTATATGCCATTAAAAGCAGTCTTGCTTATCAGAATCCACATTTATTTTCTCTATAAGCAGAAATGGTGTATATTTTATTTTGAGCTTAGAGAGTGGAAAAATCATACAATTTGATGCAAATGGAATAGTTTTATAAATCTTGCAATATATAACAAAACAGTATTAATTTTAAACTATTCTTCAAGAGACAATGACGTAAGTAAAGAAGAAAGCAATTGAAGGGCACCCACGCGCTCCTCAGCCCTCTCCGGATGTGGGGAACTGTACTGTCATAGTTTCTAAATGTAAGAGTTATTTTTGGGTTAGGAAGGAGTAGCAATTTTAAATATTAATTCAATGCACAAAATTTATACAAACCCTAAAATCAACTTATTTAAATAATTGATTGTGTTAAAATTCCATGATTAAAATATGCATAGGTAAACTAAATTGATTAGGGATTTTGGTGGATTTTTTTGTTGTTGCTGTTTATATTTTGATTTTCCTAATTTTTTAAAAAATTCTATTCATTATTTTTATTTTATGTGCATGTGTGTATTGCCTGCATGTTAGGTAAGTGCATCCATGTCATGTGATACCCACAGAATTCAGAAGAGGCTGTCGGATCCCCTGGGACTGGAGTTATGGACAGTAATGAAAGTAGATTTACATTTTTGAGTCAGGTTTTAGTATCCTAAATTATAGTTAAAATTTAGTGTGCTTTCTTTCTGCAAAGAAAAAGCTGTTATTATGGTAGTGATTTCATTTTGATAATGTGTTTTGTAGACTTACAAGGTCACAGAAAGCTAAAAATATCAGGATTCCACTGTTTTAAAGGAATTTCAGTTCTTTTACAATTAAAGGGATGTGCATGTGTGAAATGTGACCTATGATCTTGAAAAAAAATCAATTCTAAACCACCCCTCTAAACCAAAAAATGGAAAAGGTAATTTGCTTTGTAAATTCAGTTTGCATCTGTACCTGTTAAATGTGTTGTTAGCTCAGAGGAACAACGCTTTTCGTCACTGGACCTATGAGTGAATACTGTGAATTTTTCTTCGCTGGTCATATATTCATAACAAGTTTGTTTACGTCCCTCACATTTTCGGCTATGTAGTTTTAGTAGTCATCTTAGCAGTTTCATCAGCAGAAAGTGATTTATTCCTTAATGTTTCTTGAGGTGATACTAGTTTTGAAAATACTTAATAATCTAAAATCAGTGTTTTATTGAGGTCAGTAGTTAATAGTGTCTATCAACTCAAGTGCCAGCAAAGAACTTTAAAACTTCAAGCTATGTATTGAATTGTTTTGTTTAGTATTGAAATATTGTCAATTTTGTAAGTCACTGTAAATGTTCTTGATTATCAGCTTGAAGATATTTTTGTATTAAAAGTAGACAGTTAAGGAGCATAAGTGGATGGTGGCATTTGGGGCCAATAGTGAAAGCCTATTTCTTCAGAATTCTTTCTGCAGCGTACATGGCATTTCATTACACAATCTGTATCTAGTTTGTGTTGCTTTGCGAACTATATTCCAGTTTCTGTTTCTGTCACCATATGTTAAGGGAACTTCCAGAAATGGTAAATCACATGAAACTGATGTTGTTACATTATAGGTGCTTACTTTTTGAAGGTTTATTAATACATATGGTTGTCATAATACATAAACATAATAAATGGTGTACATATACTGATGTTTATGGTGTATAAAGTTTTCTATGCCCTCTGACAATTCTTGAATCTTTAATAACATGGAAATTCTTCTTTATTTTGTAGTGCTAGCATTTTTTTTACACTCTAGTAAGAAACAGAAGAATCTGATCAATGATGGGGAATGATTTCTTGAATGAAAGAAGAGGGAAAGATAAAAAAGGTAAAGCAAAACAAAATCCCACAGATAGTATGTCACTCATCATTTTGTTTGGCTATTTGAAGAGGCTGTAACATTCAGCTCAACAGTATTTCTGTTGAAGACTCTTGACTCTCTAAAGGGTACTCAGGCTTTTGTGTTCTAAGTATAAATTCTTTTCATTTGTATCAGGAGTGTTACAAGCACCACTGTTAGCACCTTCTTGGTGTTTGGGGCCAACTTTTTCTTCATTAATTTCTGTTGATAGGTTTTTGCTCTCTAAGGGTGCAACTTAGCAATCCTTATGTCAACCAGATTATTCATTTGTACAATAACGTCTGTGTAAAAGATAAATTCTCAAATTTGTTATATTCAACCCTTGTGTTAAAGCTTAGGCTAAATATTAGTAATATCTTGACTTACAATGACATTTTCTTGGGAAGGGTTTTAATTTTGTGACATATTTGTGAACTAGTGAGTAGATGTTATTATTTTATAGATAAATGATTTGTATGTTGTTAGTCACAAATAAAACTGGTTCTAACTTCCCCCCACCCCCCCCAAAAGTTAGTTTTGAAAAATATCTATTTTATAACAAGCTTCCATTCACAAATTCTGAGTGTTCTCCATTCATTATGAAAACAAATGACTGAAAGACCACAAGAAACCATTAGCCAATGTTCTTTCAATCATCAGAAACTATACAAATTCTTATTTCTTCTTTAGCTTTTCATGTAATTTCACAGTAAATACTCTTCTCATTTTATATAAGAAGTTATATGACAAAACTTCATTTACAATGAAACAACATTTAAAACTCAGTGTGCTGGGGATGTAGCTCAGTGCTTGACATCTTGCCTGCCATGAATGAAGCCCTGGGTTCAATACCCAGGATCACATATACACCACCAACAACAAAATAATTCAAATTAAGTACGAAAGCCATGTACAGAGACTGTGCTTCCCAGCATCTGTTAATATGACAAATATATGAATAAAATGACTTAAAAAGAAGAAAGCTACTTTTGGCTCTTAGTTTGTAAAATCTTTCCTCCCATACCCCAGTTTTGACTGATCTATTGTTTGGGGGGCTATGGTGAGGTAGAACAGCACAGCAGGAGCTCATGGTAGAGGAAACTGGTATACTCATGGGAGCTAGGAAGCAAAGAAGAAGAGGAGTGTATTAGGATCCCAATTCCTCACTATTGGCCTCTATCTCCTAATTTTTCTAATATTACCCAAAAGACATAGTCTGGGGACCAAGGTTAGAGCACCAGGGCCTTTACAAGACCATCAAATTATAGTTGGGCTCTTTTTACCAAATACTCTGTGTAGTTTTCTAGTTCAAAGATTTGAAGGTGCTCTTGCCTCTTATTTGGATTGATTCAGTTTGGTTTATATAGTATGACAGAGAAGGACACAACACAGTAAATAGGAGTCATTATACCCATTCTGGTCACATCAAGGTCAATTCTAGGCTTTGTGTCTGGTGGCAGATTTTATCCCCCTAATTTCCTGTTACTCATATTACTATGTTATGCCTCATGCAATTGCTCAGTTGTTTAGATGCTTGGCAATGAGATGTTAGCAATGAATGGAACATATTTAATTACTTTTTTCTGTCATTGGAAAAACTGATTTTCATCAGGGGAAATTACACTTTCAAGAGTAATAAAGGGATAAGGAAAGGAATGGCCTTTGTCGGAGTTTTCCCAAATAACCATATGAAAAATTGTCTTCACTGTTATATGAATGCTGAATTAAATGAGTGGAGGTAAGATGATTATCTTTTAATAAAAGAAATTGGTAGCTGTGTGCATTTGACAGATGGTATGTGGAATTGGTACCATTCACATGATGCTTTCTTGTCCCCTATTAGATATGTGAATCATTAGATATGTGACAAGCTTATTCCTACTCTTCATCTAATATGAACCGCAGGGCTCTTAGCTCTGCATAAAACTCTCTTTCCTTGGTCTCAGGCAAAACTTCACTATAAACTGTACTTAATTTGTTCTCCATTGCTTATACCCAAGCCAACCCTCCAATCAGTCAGATGTGATGCTGTCTCTTGGTGTCTTGTGCTGTTGTATTGTTCCTCACAGAAAGACTTAGCAAGCCAAGAAAACAATTGAAACAAACAGATAAATCTATCATTTCAGTGAAAAAAAATTAATTGCTTTCAAAATAGTGTCAAATATCTTTAAAGCAGCCTTTTCCTTGCTTTGTACAGAGGTATATGGATAGCCAGAAATAATCCAATTGTTTCTACACTTGGGTTTTCAGGGTATGGCAATATACTCTCATGATAATACATTGTGCTCCTGTCATTTCATTAAGTTATCCGTATTTTTCAAGAAGTATGTTAAAGAGATCAGGATAGCTAATCTCAATTTCATTGTACCTGTCAGAACCCTCTTTAGAAACCTCCGAATTTTGTAAATGAATTATTTCTTACATAAACAGTAAAATTTGGGGCTGGAGAGATGGCTCAGCAGTTAAGAGCACTGGCTGTTCTTGCTGAGGACCCAGGCTTGATAACCAGGACCCTCATGGCAGCTAACAACCATCCTTAACTCCAGTTCCAGGATATCTGACAGCCTCTTATGTCTTCTGCTGGCATTGCATGACATGGGTAAACACATGTAGGTAACTACATGGAGGCATAGCACTCATACACATAAAATTAAAAAATAGTAATTTGAAATGGAATATTTTAAAAAGAGTAAAACTTTAAAATATTAATTCAGTTCCTTTTCCAAAATCCATTTATCTAGGGAAAAAAGGATTATTAATGGACAGAGTTGCCTAATGCTGAGGTGTATTTGTACATCAATGGCTCTGGGCTCTCTTCATCTCTCCTTGGTTACCTTCTTAGGGAGGAAGCATTGCACATTCCAGTCTGTGACTTAGAAGAAGCCCCTGGCATACAATTGCCTCTCTATTCTCTTCGCTTGGAAAGTAAACTATTCACTGAGAGCATTGCATTCAGCTGGACCCTCCAAGGGAGAGTATGATTGAAAGTAGTTCAGATTAGCTGACTCTAATGCAGCTGGGCACCTGGGACTGGTCATAAGGTCTTGAGAAGTCCAGCTTCCTGTGAACATATGCTTACTCCTCAATATCTGCCTTCTCATTATTAAAATACTATTTTGATTCTGACATGTCTCTACTTTTATTTTATTTCTAAATTGGTTTAAAACTTGTAGAGGAAATATGATTGTATTTTAATGGGTGCTAAACTGCTGAATGAGAACTATTGTACATGGCCCAGATAATTTTCCTTATGAGAGTAGCTAACTATGCAATGTTCCTTGTTAAAATAAAAGATCTTAGCAACAAAGTCCTAGGGTCAATGATTTCATCCATTGCAGCTAAATGCATTAAGGTCTTAGAACAGGCGAAGAACTGATTTGATTTCACCTGCAACTCAGCTACCATAGAACAAGAAAATCATATGAGATGGTGCATAAGTCTACTCCTGGGTGGCCTTAGAAAATGAGAGTTCAGTGTTGGGCAACATAACTATCCACACACAGAAGAAACTCATTGCACAAGAAAAATTTCTAGGCAAAAGGGAACATATTTTTATTATTTATAACTGCCTGACTGATACTGTATTTTCAAGATAGAGAGCCATATTTTTAGAGAAGATTCTTAAGAGGATTGTCATCAAATTTATCAAAACTTTATTTTAAAGATTTTCTACAAAACACATCCAACCATATCTTCCACTCCAGTTTAAACGAGTGATTTACTGTTTATTGAAAAGGAAAACTAAAGCGGGCATGAGCACTAGCTCACAAAGGATTACGAATCTGACTCTTTGTAGTAAAGAGAGTGTCCTAGGTCCATTTTCTCCTTCTGCTTTTACCATATAGATTTAGAAATTGTATCCTCTTGAAAGTGAAAATTAGGTTCCCATCAGACACAAAATCTGTTAACATCTTGATTTTATAAATGGAATTTTTCCTACATAAGGAATAAGTGTTTGGATTTCAACCTTTCCCAGAGATCTGTTTCTCTGGGGGAAAAAGAATTTTCAACATGTAGAGATTGCTAACTATGGAATATTTGCAGCCTCTGGAAATAAAGTTATAACTTCTGTTCCTTATAAATGATGGAGTCTCAGGTTATTTTGTTAGAGCTGCAAAAACAAATTAAGACCATTTAATCCTGCATATGAAAAATATACTAATTTTTTAAGGAAACTGTGTTTCCATGAAAGTAAAGCAATTAAATTCTAGCTTATAAAATTCATGAGGGAATTTTGGTGAACTTTTGTAAGGGTGAGAAAATCTAATTCTCTAATTACTTTGTCTTTAGTACATTGGTGTTGGTGGCTTTTGGCTCTCAGATACAAAGTGACTCTTATGTGCTGGATTTTTACTCAGTATTGGTTTTAAGATATGGTAATGAATGTCATGTTTCCTGCAGTTGTAGAGTGAAGCTTAATTCTCAACTCCAGTTCGAGTCCTTAGAAATATAATCTCCACTAGGACTTGTACCTGTTTAGAAACATCTGAAAGTGCATTAAAGTAACACTGCAGTCAACAATTATCTAACATATGAAAGAATGGCAAAGTAGATTCAAATTTGGTGCTACAGAAAGCAATTTGCAAGAGCTCCTGATCTGTAATCTCAACTCTTGTTTTCTGATCTTTTGCATGTTCCTACAATTCCATCCTCAGAATTTCAATGACGATGTTCACTCCCACGGCAAAAAAAAAAAAAAAAAAAAAAAAAAAAAAAAGAACGGATATAAAGGAACATAATGAGGGTTTAACCTGGTGTGTGGCCTATGATATAGGCTAGGAAATGAGTAAGATTAGTAAGATACAACTCTGGATGTGCCTGCAAAGTCATTTCCAGATATTATTAGGACATCAGGGAAATGACCACTGTATGCTTTATTGCATTGACATAGTCACAAGTAGAATAGACCTTTGGAGTTTGTGGAACGATTAAAGATGGGGCCAGGTTAAACGGTCACCAGAGGTGTGCACTTGGGAGCTACATCTGGCCCTGGCTTTTCCTATCACCACTCTACTCTGCTTCTAATCTTTCCCAAGGTGAAGGACGTTTTCTGCTTTTCTCACACTGCCATGTTCTGCCCAAGCACCAACTACTGAGTAACGAAAGATGAACCCTCTGGAATCAAAAGTAAAATAAAGGTCTGGGGAGATGGCTCAACAGCTAAGAGCATGTACAGCTCTTCCAAAGGACACAAGTTTGGTTCCCAAACTAGAGAAAAGGGACCTGAAAAAGTGTAAGCATTCATAGTAGGTTAGGAACACGATGACTGAAATAATCCTGTGACAAAAACTGGATTTTATTTAACTATACTCTATCTGCTTAATATATTCAATAACTGGAAATTCATTTTAAGTAAAATCAATATATGCATATGCAATAAAATGGGCAAATTATGTATGTATTTATATTCATATATTAATTTAAAGAATACATTTAATTTAAAGAATTAATTTAAAGAAACTATTTTGAAGTACTTTTAAATATGTTGAGATTATGGATGCAAATCAGAGTTTTTTCTTCTTTTTTTTTCCAAAGGGGATAAGAGACAATTTTTCTGGAGCCAAATATGAGTGACCGTGGCCCAGGAACACAGATTCAGGTTACCCCACATTACATGTTCCAGTGTGGTAACAGTTGTCTTACCTTTTTATAGTAACAGAATAAAGAAAAGTCATAAATCAAGACACTTTTCAAATCCATTGGTACATATATTCAGGAGGCAGGTCACAGCAAAGTGGAAGGTTCTTACTATAGGTCTCAGATGTTATCTGATGACATTCTTAGCTTTTGGATTGGTAAGACCTGGTGGTATGCTATAATGCATTCTAAAAGATCTTTATTTGTTTAGTCACAGGATGTTAGATCAGAAACAGAGGTGGTCAAGGATTGGCTGTTTATGGGGCTAAAAATGGCCCAAGACAAATAGTAATTAGACTCTGGACCTGCAACATTCCAAACTCTCCACATTCACTGAAGTTCTAACCAGTTGATCAACCTTGCAGGAGAAAGTCCTGTTTGAAGGCAGAAGGATTTTTTTCTGGGGACTTTAATTCACAGTTGCCCCTGTTGGCCAAGCATCACATTTTGTGGATGCTGGGGCCACATGTTATTCATTCCCACGTTGCTAGGAGGCTCATTCCCAGAGTAGAGGAGGTTCAGTTGTAGGCAAGAAAGCAGTCTTCAGGAGAGAGGAAATAGCTGGTAAAGCCATTAAGGAAGAAACTCCTGGATGATATCAAAACTATTAGCCATCATGATCTGGATCTTTTCTTTACTTTTGTCTTCTATGTCTGACATAACATTTGTATGTGACATATAACAGCATGATTATGACTTAAAATAACAGCACTGCTTGGCTTAATGGAGCAAATCCAACAGATTAAGGCAATACAATTTAAAATAAAAATGAGATTGACTATGTTTCCCCCTGTATTTACTGTCATCTGTACTCTATAAACTATTTTATTTATATTTGAAATATTTAAACAAATCTTTCTTTGGATAAGTTAGACCTTATAGCTATAACCTCATGGAATAGCTAGCTCTAACTCCAGTAGTTCTTATCTATGAATAATGACTCCATCTGTTTTATTATATTGGCATCATACCAGATTTAGCTTTAAAAAAAAAACACGTTATAGAAGAAATAAAACAATACAGTATTCTTTAAACCTTCTTCTAGCAAGAATGTCTTCATGTACATAATGAATATTAACAATAGTAATAGAAACAAGAGATCAAACCTGTTAGGAAATCATTTTACAGGCCTTAAAGTCTTAACCAACTACTTTTTTTTAATGATTATCCCAGCTAATTGTACTATATAGGACACTTAGATGTTCATTTAATTGAAGAACATTAGTATTTGAATTATAAAATATCATGAATTTGTTACTATTAGAGTGATGTCTTATATAATTTGGATAAGAAGATTTAACCCGAATCTTTGGGTATTTCTATCTAGAGAAAATAAGGTTGTAGTTACTTGTTAAACATTGTAGTATATTTTAGGGCCCTTTTAGTCTAATTGGTTAAATTTGTTTAAAAAAAACATATATATGTATATTATGTATATAATGTACAAATATATATACTATGTATATACACAAATTTGAAATTGAAAGCTGGGCTTTGTATCCAAATTATGCTGAATAATTGTGAAAATAAATATATATTTTTGCAAAGAGTAAAAACACTTAAATCCTTTAACCATGAAAACTAGTTGAGTAAGGTAGGGGTTCTGGGTAGGCAGTCATAACTTAACTCAAAATTAACATTGTTTTATCATTTAGAAATATACTAAGTGAAATACTAGATATTAGAAACCATTAAAAATAGCTAAGTAGAGCCAGGCATGGTGGCTCATGCCTGTAGTCCCAGCACTTGGGAGGCAGAGGCAGGAGGATCTCTATGAGTTCAAGGCCAGCCTGGTCTAGTGAGTTCCAGGACAGCTGGGGCTACAGGGAGACCCTGCTTCAAAAAGAAAAAGAAAAAAAAAAAGAAAAAGAACAGCTAAGTATAAAAGAGTTTAAGAAACAACAAAATTGAGAAAAATGTTCAGTTACTTGGGTTTACTTGATCATTAATTAATTGAAGATAAGACCTGCCCAGTATCGCTGAAGTCCATATGAATGAGTCCTTTAGATGAAGTTGGTACGTGAAACTCTTAGAGTTCATCTCCTTGAATTCTGTAGTCCCGAAATAGGTTAGAAGTACTTGGATACAGTCTTTACTCTCCAGTTGGATGGAGTGTTTGATGTGGTGGTTCTTTTTATCAATTGATGAAATCCTTTCAATTTCTTTATCCTTTAAGTAATATTCTGCAACTAATTTTGAAGTTTTAGTAATCATATTTAAAAGTCCTTGTTTTTCTAAGCAAATTAACATTTAAGAAAACTTTCTGTTGTAACCAATACTAATTAATTTTCCCTCAGTATTGAATTTTGACCTTAAAATTTTAATTATCATTATATTATAACCAACTTAATTATAATTCTGCTTTCTTTTTTATTTTTTGCATTTTAAATTATTTAATAATCATGTGATTAGAAGAAGCATTTAATTACAGCTTTATTCAATAGCAATTTCCAGAGCAAAGATACATCTCTTTCAAAGTGGCTATAAATTTTTAGGTTCACAGTTGAATTAATACAATAAGACAATATTGAACGCAGTATAAATCCTATAAAGACATACAATTGAATGTGGTTTTAACCTTAAACAAAGATCTCCATTTCATTTTAAAATATACTGTTTCCTACAGAAAGACTCATTTTTAATGCTATTAACATTTAGATGTTTGCACATGCGTCTCTAATCTCTATGTATCTGGTTATTACTAGTTACAGTTGGTTACACTTAGATCCTTGGCACCTGAGTATGGGTATAAAGTCATCAGGTACATTTCAATGGTAATATTTATCACCTCTACTAATGAACATGGAATACTTTTTTTGGTCTTTTTGAGATGGGGTCTTCCTGTAGTCCCAGCTGTCCTGGAACTCACTATGTAGACCAGGCTGGCCTTGAACTCACAGAGATCCACCTGCCTCTGCCTCTTGAGTGCTGGGATTAAAGGCATGTGCCACCACACCTGGCTGGCTCCATGAAGTACATTTTAATGCTTCCTCCTTAAATATAATGCATTTTTTAATTTGTTGATTTTCGTGTGTGTGTGTGTATCATACAGAACATCCCAAACAAGCTTATTCAGCTATATACCGACTTCCCAAATGTCACCCTCCCATAGTACCCGCCCCCCCCCAACTGGAGCCCGTATACTCTGTCATCCCTGTTACTGTCCACTGTGTTGTCGGTGTCCCCAGCTGTTCCCAGCACTTGTCCATCTGCTGAATCTAGTCAGCCTATCTAGAGTTCCTTGTTTCAGGAAGATTAGCTGTTCCTCATCTAGCAGCAGTCAGTTGTCAATATTCCTTTAGATAAGATCGGGGTCTTCTGTTCATTTTTCTGCCTCTATGCTGGGTTACTGTCTGGGTATGCTGTGTACTGCATTATAGAATTACAAAATCTTGGAGAAATTGACTTATGTGTTCACATAATATTTTTGAAATCTAATGGAAGAGGAAATTGAAGTCACATATATGAATATATTTAAAAATACTTTTCTTTTCTTTCTTTCCTTTTACTTATTTTTTTTTTTGATTCATGGTCTCCCTGTAGCCACAGCTGGCCTAGAACTCACTATGTAGACCAGGATAGTCTCAATTTTATAGATATCTGCTTATTTCTGCCCCCTAAATCCTGGGACTAAAGGCATGTGCCACCATGCCTGGCACACAATAGTTTTTTTAATTCTTATATCTTTACACATACAATATTTAGCCATTTCTCTGGAAAAAAAATGTACTAATTAATCAATAAAATAATATTGCATTTAATTTTAAACTAAATTTTAATGTTGAGGGTTTTGTTGTTTGGCTTGAATACAATTTTTTGAAATTTTAGCAATGTTTCTGAGATGACAGTAGTCAATTTGCTCAGGAAATCCAACCAGTTCTCAATGTGGTTTAATGACAATACAGAGGCGAAATCCCTGACTCTAAAGGTGTATAACAGAAATGGAGTTTGGGCTCCATTGCTGACTTTGCTACACTGTGATAGGCATGTATCATAGAAAGCCAGGATTCTTCAGTACATTCAGAGCTGAATTGATGTCCTAACATTTACTTTGTGTGTGAGGACATATTTGGCAAGTTCTGTGCTGTTGATGGCTTCATCAGCAAGAAAGTGATTATGACTCCATGTTTCAATGCTAAGGTTGTCAGAAGTAAAGTGATATTTGAAAGCACTCTGCACTGTGTCTAAGAATCAGACCGGGCCACAGCTGAATGAACAGTGCTTTGTGCCTCCCAAGTTTATAAAGCTCTGAAAAGTTTTGCAAAGTTTTCTCTTCTTCCATATAGTGGATTAAACAAACAAGTTCATGGATTTCTGCAGCATAATTGGTGCTATGTGGCCTTGAACCTCACATATGAGGGTACCACTCTCTATCAAATTTGGAAAACCATAATTAATTTTTCATGAATTTTTCTTCAAAACATCTCTCCAAAGAAAGAAGTTGGGCATGGTGACCAACACCAGTAATGCCAGATTCTGAAAGTAGAGAGAGTAGGGTTTCCAACTCAAAGCTAGCCTGGGAAATGTAATGTTATTATGTTTCAAAATAAACAGAGATTATTTTAAAATTTAGCAATAAATACTACAAAGTTATTTTCTGTGTGATGCTTAGTTTATATACTATGATTAAACATCTCAAATGAAAGAAACTAAGGCTCAGTCCAATGACTGGCAATTGCATTGACGCGAAATAACATCTTTTTTTTTTTTTTTTTTTTTTTTTTTTTTTTTTTTAAAAAAAAAAAAAAAAAATCAGCTGGCCAGGATTCACTATGGAGACCAGGCTGGCCTCGAACTCACAGAGATCCACCTGCCTCTGCCTCCCGAGTGCTGGGATTAAAGGTGTGCACCACCATGCCCGGCCCCGAAATAACATTTTTAAATGTGTTTATGTGTTTATGGGGGGGCGCATATGTATGTGTATGTGTTTATGTTAATGTGCGTTGTATGTATGTGTATGTGTTCATGTTAATATGTGTGTGCATTTGTGTATGGGTGTGATGGTTGTGATATGCATATACTGGATGTCTTTCTCAACCACTCTCCACCTTATGTTGTTAGACAAAGGATCATAGTGAACCTATAACTCACCAATTTAATAAGAGAAGTGTACCAGCAAGGCCCAGGGATTCTCCTGTCTGTCTAGACAGCTCTGGGATGACATGCATGCACTGTTTCACCTATTTTTTTTTTGGTTATGTACCAGCCAGAGCACCAAACTCAGCCCCTCATGCTTGCACAGTTAGTACTTTATCATCTTTATTAATTCCAGGTAATAAAGAGGTGAAAGCTCATTATACCTCTGTGTTCTTACATCTTTTTCATGTAAATCCACATATAAAATCTACATATTGGTTTGTTTCTATGATTTGTAGGTAGATTTCAAAACAATAAAATAGAACACAATTGCTTAATATATGTGTAAACATGAACACACAAATGAACAAGCAACGATAATATGAAAATCTATGATCTATTATAGTATAGAAATCTTGAGTCTAGAGATTGGATATGGCATAAGGAAATTTATACTTAGAAATAAAATCCATGTTGCTTTCCTTCTAGCCCCTTGACTGAAATGATTTTACACAGCCTATCTACAGGTAATTTCTTGTTTACTATAAATACAATACTGAATGGAAGTATTTTCTCAGTAGTTAATTTTAATGGCAATGATTATAGCAAAATATTAGATTTTGCTTTCTTCCTCAAACTTCTAAAGCTATAGGGAAATAGGAACTGATTAGAATGACTTTGAAACATGTAAAGAGAGACAATCATTTATGCACTGACAATACTTTGAACATTTTATGCAGAAACATAATTCTATGGACCATGATTTAGCAAAAATTTCAATTAAATCAAGGGAGTTTTGTATCAGAAAGTCATTCCATCCTTGCAATAATTACTTTTTGGTATAGATAGAAAGTCTTTGCTAGTGTCATTATTTAGCCATATCAGCATATAAATCAAGCTAACAGCAGCACCAGGCAGCCATCAGTAATCTATTTGAGGTCACATATTTTGTTCTTAAGCTATATATTTAGTGTATATAAACATGATTTTAGTAAAATTAAATAAATTACTATTAACTATTACCAAAATAATATTTAATGTAATAGTTTTCTTCCAGTCTAAATATAGGAAAATGACTATTTGGAAATCCTGAATATGACAACACAGAGCACTGGTTTCCCATTTGATGGTAACATTTTCCTCCTTATCATGTCCCCTATTTGCTAAGTATCACTAAATGCCTAACATTTTGCTAAACTAGTGCTTCCAGCTGCATTCCATTTAAGAGCAAATGGCCTCACTTGGATCCAGCTCAATTAGCTATTCAAATATTATTTTTAAATCATTTTAATTCTCTCTAATCTTCTTTGTAAAACTCATGTTAGTTGAATTTGAAAACTTTGCTGTTTTGCTCAAAGTACTTCAATACCTCTCTCATAATTTTTAGGATCTGATGTCCTGAATCCTAAGCAAGTTCTTAGACTTGAATTTTGAACTCACTAATTCTATTTTCAACTGTGTTTATGTTAGTATCCATCTCAATTCTGTGGGTCTCCCTAGTTACTATTTTAAATACTCATTTTACCCAGAAGAGTTTGGTGTACCCATGTAAATTATGTTCATCATTAACATAAGTAATGCTCATGAGTTTCTATTCCTGCTTGTGATACAACTTCTATTTGTATTTTTATTTTTGACTTATATTTTTATCTTACAAGCTCTATAAATTAATTATAGCCTTAATGAAATAGGCTGGTCATATTAAGGAATTCACAATAAATTATAGATGTACAATTTACATGTATGTAATGGAAATAGAGAACTGAAAGATTGACACAATGACAGATAGGGGTTCAGAAGAAGAAGAAGAAGAAGAAGAAGAAGAAGAAGAAGAAGAAGGAGGAGGAGGAGGAGGGGAGATAGAGAGAGAGAGAATAAGAGAGATGATAAAATAATAATTTGGATTATAAATGAATTAAGTGCATTCAGTGATCTAAAAACCTTTGCCACTAGCCACCCAGGAGCTGAAAACTTCCTACTTTGAAGTATTTATTGAAAAGAAATGTTACAATATTTGGTGGTCTCTTTGCCCTAGCAAATTAGTTCAGATTAAATTGAGTTAAATAAATAGATCAGTTCTTCAGATGCCTAAAGGAATGCAAAAAATACCTATGGTCATATTCGTCTCATGACTGCATCTGTATTCATGAAAAGCTGATAAATCGTTTCCAGAACTAGGGAGCCATGTCCAGTTGAATTTGTTTACTTTTGTTTCTTATTCTCAAAGTAATTTTGATTTCTTGGAATAAAAAGCGGATAATTAGCTTGCCATCTTATTGACCTACGCTTACAGCTGCCACCTTTAGCAGATCCCAGCTGGTGGCTTAATAAAGATGTACCAGGGACTCTTGCACATGTAGGTTCAGCACTGAGGAGGTCCTGGACATTCTCTTTCAGCAGTTGTCTCCTTCCATCTAATGATTTAATTCCTTTATGTTTTCAGGAATTTGTGCATTGTGTCATTTCCTAAAAATTTCTGTTGGGTAAAAAGTTTGTAAATTGTTTTTCCCTCACATTTTTGATAAATCAATATACTCTGAAAATATGTTTAGGATGGAATTGGGAAGAAACTAAAACAAAATAGAAACTATGCTGAATTATTCATCTACTAAGATACATATTTATGCTTTTGGATACAGATATAGATCTAGCTAATACAAGGATTTATATATATACAGGCATATATATTTACAAGCATGTATAAAATTTTTATCACCAATATTAAAGTTATTTTAATTCTATTTTATAAATTTGTGGCTGAGAAACTCCTATATAAAGTCCTAGCTTAACTTTTTCTTACTTGTCTTTAAAAATCACAAAGTCCAGAAACCACACAGCTGGACAGCACATTATTGCTTTCCATTAGGTGTGCTGTAGATAACAATTCTAAAGCCATGAACAGCCAAAAACTTCTCCATCAAACATTAGATCCCTCCGTTCTCCAGGAGAAAGTTGCTTTCTTGTATCTTCTCTGCTACAGGCAGAAGAGGAAAGAATACTATCTGAATATTAATATTTAACTGCAGTTAATTATTTTTGGGAACAGAGCACATAAAGCTTTTTAACCATTACTTTTTTGGGTGTTTTTTAATTTTATTTTGCATTTTTTATTATTCCAAAAAGAGACAATTGTTAACACATTTTTCCAGAAATAACTTGAAGCAGGTTAACAAACACACACACACACACACACACACACACACACACACACAAAATGAAGTTTAAGGGGGGAAAATAGGAATAAGAAATCAAAGATTAAAAGATTTGTCAACATATGGTCAACTTTGGTGGGATAATGAAGGTTTCCATTAGCTCTGTTCTTTTTTTTTTTTTTTAATGCTAACGAGTTTATTGGGCTTGCTAACAGAGCATAGGGTGGGGTTTATTTACAGAAGAGTGGGCTCCCCCCTCCCACTTTCAGCTGGGCTGGAAAGTTCATACTAAAATGTAGATCCTGTGACTTCCCAACAGCCATACAAAATGGCAAAAGAGATGCCTCATGGAATTCTTGGCTTATATATCCTTAGCCCCTTCCTTCCCCACATGCAGCTAAGGTCAACTGATTGGGTGGGAGGGGTAACTAATACCCCCATTGATTCCTTGATGAGCATGGGAAGGAGGTGTAACTATAGCTTTTCAGCATAGTAATCAGAGAACACTTCCCTTAACACTCTACCCCTTCCTCTGACTCTTAAATTCTTTCTGTCAACCTCTTCTGCAAAAGTCCCTGAACCTTGAAGGAGATGAAAGGTGTGGGATGATCTTCCTCTCATTGTGGCAAGACACTGAGCTTTTGGGTCTCTGCATTATCTTTTTTCCATGGGGTGTTGGCCCATTTCAGTGAGATTTCATCTACTATAAAAACACACAGAGCAAGAAGCAAGAACATCTAAACAGTGGCTACTATAATAACTTAACCTATGGGTACAAACAAATGCTTGGATAGTACTTTAGCATATGTATCACATCCATCTAACAAAACAATTGCAGTGTCTTACCCACTGGGGCCTATATCCTCCCTGGCCACAGGGGTTGGCCTGGTCTACAGTACCAAATGTGTGTTCCACCCCTAGGAGTAGGCATTATATCCAATTAAAATTTTACTGGTTGTACATGCACTAGACAGGCCACTATTACACCAGGGGGAACATCTTGTTAGGTATATTGATAGAGCAGCACATGGAGTCCACCATTGAGCAGAATTATAGGGGAGAGTTCTCCCCCCAGTCATCTGTATGTCACCTTCTGGCACTATGAAAGCCACCCACCCAGTGGCATGGAGTTTCCTGCTTAGTCCAAGCTTGATTTCTCCCCCTCCAGAGGATACATCATGCAGTCTTCAGGAATTGGGTTTTACTGTCCACTTCCAGGATATAGTCAACATTACTGGCAATGGCCTTTATTGCTTTGGGGACCTCTAGGGCCCTTCTCACCAACAGCTCATGGGGGAGGCAACCCACCTCTGGAACTGGGATTTTCATTTAATAACTGTATGGTATCTGGTATGGCTTTCTTCCATCCCTGTAGGGTTCCTTCTGTGTTTAAGGCTTTTTGAAAAACTGTATCAGAAAATTTTTTCCCTTTAATCCCATAGTTCTTTGTATAGCCTCCTTCCCCTTTAGCTACCCCCTTTTTGCATATTTCTCCTTTAGTAAAATCCTTTCTCCTACTGTTTTCCCTTGGGTTCCTTCTTTCCCTTTACCTCCCTGGTTCCCTTCCAGATTCCTAATTGAAGTAACACAGACTCAGAAAAACAAAAGATGTATGTTCTGCCTCATTTGTGGATCCTAGCACCAAATCCTTATAAGTCAGTGATTATCCTGACATAACTGCAGGAATTATCAAATATTTTTTAGAACACAGAACATCTGGGACCTAAGAAAAACATTTTATGGTTATGAGGACTTCATTTTTTATAAGACACCAGCTGTGGCCACATTTTTGTTGTTGTTGTTGTTGTTGCTGCTGTTTGCCTATTCCTACAACAAGCTGTGTCAACACTCATCATCTGAAAGAAGGATTTGGATGCACACCAAAACCAGAAATAATTTTAGAAAACTCTCCTAGAATTAAGAAACATACATATATCTTAAGATGTTTTGGGATACATGTGTATGTTTTAATGATTTTAAGCAAATTGTTTTATCTAATCTACTGAAAATGGTCAACACTCTTCCCTCTAGACAACTGCAACCTGTATACTGTGGCATCTGTGCTTTCTTGCAGTCTCATAAAATAAACACTGTGAATGTTGCAAATATTTTCTCACTTTCCATAAAAAAATCATAAAATTTTATTTTATTTACATGAATATAATATATTTAGATCATATCCACCTCCTGCTTCCCCACCTCCAACTCTTCTCAGACTCCTGACATCCTCTTCCTTTTCTTTCTTTATTAAAATATGACCAACTGAGTTAATAATGCCTATGTGCGTACATCTGCAGGATATCAACCACTGGAGCATGGGCAATCTACCATCAGTTACACTGCTGAAGAAAACTGACCCCTTCCTTCCCCAATGGCAATCAACTACCCATATCTCCTTAAGTAGGGGTGGATCCTTGTGAGTTCCTCTCCATGATGAAGTTTTATCTGGACAGTTTTTGTATAGATCTGTTTCTGGCAACCATAGCTGCTGAGTTCCTGAGTGCAAGGTGTCTGTCATATCCAGAAGACACTACTTTAGGACAATCTTCCTGGAGCTTTCCCTCTTATAGTTTTTCTGTCCCATTTTCCATGAGTCTTAGGAGGATGGAATAATATGGATGGGCTGGGCATTCTAGGCACTTATTCTCTGCACTTTGAAGACTTGTGAGTTTGTATAAGCTACCACCCACTGTATAGTGAAGCTCAACTAATGAGGGGTGAGAATTTCACTGGTGTGTGGGATATTGGGATACATATTTAGAAGGCAGTTTAAAATGTCAGATACTTTTGAGTACATGAGTTTTGACTACTTTATTTGAAATTGTATTCTACAGGATATTGTTTCTTGTTAATCACTTTCTGATTCTCCAGGACAGAATTAGACACACATATTCTACATTCCAGCATTATGATGAATCTTTTCCATCTTCTGAACATAGTGAAGTGAATGTTTGAAAGCTCTGCCTTGTCTATGAGAAATTCTTAAGGGGTGAGTCCATTATTAATTGTCTTCACAAACTAACATAATGCCTAAATTTGATAGCTTTAGTGAAAATGAAAAGCTATCCTCAGTAGTTTTAAATGATCTCTAATGGGTGCTTTAGAAGGCAAGAAATCATAGTACTGCATTATATTAGATGATAGTTTATTACTTTTTGAATACTCCAATATTAGTATATTAATACTATACTATACTATACTATACTATATACTATACTCTCAGCATTCATCTATAGTTACATGTTTTACATCCTGGGTCCTGTTATATCTATACACAAATCCTGTGGCACTGTGTAAGTCCCTCTAATAACCCAACAGCTTCTATGTGACCATAGGATGGGGCCATGCACAGGATACTCTAGAAAAAATGAGCCTTCATATCCATTGTAGGGCAGAGTGGGTGATGCGACACTTCATTACACTCCTCACTCAGCACAGCACATTTAAGAAGAATGCTTATTGAGACTGGAGAGATAGTTCAGCACTTAAAAGCATTGGCTGCTCTTGCAGATGACCTGGAGTCAATTCCCAGCACCCACATGGCAGCTAACAACCATCTTTAACTCCAGTTCCAGGGGATCAAACACCCTCTTCTGGTCTGTGCGGGCATTACACTCATGGGTGCACTCACATACAAGCAGGTGAAACACTCATATACATAAAATAAAAATAAATTAATTATTAAAAGTTTGACTCTGGATCATGAATTATTAGTCAAAAAAAACCTATTGATAAATTACATATACGATTTCTCTACATGAGTCCACTTGTGTAGCTCAAGGCTACATAACAGGAAACAGTCCCAAACAGGAAAAACTTTCCCTTGATTTGTTGGCCAGGTTAGTCCAGAGGACTCCCAAAATTACAAGACTATTGCCACAGCCCTTGATAACCTCCCAGAACTTGAAGATAAGACCCTATTACTGAAGACAGACATACTTTGGACACAGAATTTGGAAAAATGGAGTTGGAGCTGAACTGGAAGCTCCCTCCCTGAAGGCTAGCTCTCATAACTTTGGAGAGCACTATTCAAGCTGCTAAGGGAGAACATCAATCCATGGTATAATGCCAGCTTCAAAGCTTAATAACCACACCAATGACTGGCAAAGCAAATGAAATTGGTGCACTAGTGGCACTATAATCTTGGGGGTAATCAACAGCTACCTATTAGGACTTAAAACCCACTCAATGGGAAGAAATTCACCTGTGGTACTATAAACATAGCCAAATACACATAGCTGGAGATGTCATAGGCCTTAGAGAAAACCCCAAAGCTGTCACTTCCCTAGATAAATCTAATTTCTTACTATGTACAAAATATGGATCCTTATATTTATAAACAATTATCCCAGTTACCATTTATCAAAGAAACTTCCATTGCAACAGTCAGAGGCTATTGCAGAGTTCCACCACACTCACTCACAGACATTGCCTGAGAAATTTCCCAAGCCTGAGTGGCACATCTACAATGCAGCCTTACACCTAAGGCTCACTGAACATAGAACAAGGTGTAAAACATGCCTGAATGCATCTCTCTGTTCTCATAATTGAAGCTCCCTCATGCAACAGAGGGCCAGGAATCCAAAAGGTCACAAATGGTCATAACATGGAGAGTAAGAGTCTGCAGATTTCTGGTCCTTGGACAGGACTCATATTAAACTACACCCACCCAGGACTCGGGGACCATTACAGAAAAGGGAACAAAATGTTCATAAGAGCCAGGGAGGATGTACATGACTATATTAAAATAGAGTCCTACAGGATCCTGGGACCTTTCTCATGTGAACCAACAGCAATAGTGTCAGCATGCACAAGACCTATGCAAATTCAAACAGACAAAACCCCAGCGGAGAACTGTGGAAATGGGCAACAAGCTGCAATCTTAGTCAAATAATTATTTGCAGCTGATTACTGCTGAGTGAGGAAGAGCTTATCTTCTTAAAGGGAATGACTGTAGATAAGACTCCAGTGGATGAACTTGTACTGAGGAACATCTGGGGACACCATAGGCCATGAAACAAATGACAGAATGTGTGAGTTCCAGTGGGATGGGGGCTATGGGAGAGTGCCAGTAGGGAAGGTGGGTATATATAAAATACATACAAATTCAGTAAAGTTTCATGAACAACACTCATACACATCAAGTGAAAATTTTAAAAAGTTTTTCTCTGGAATGTTTCATTTTACATTTTCAAACCTCAGTTGACTATAGGGAAAAATAGTGAAAGTGAAATGTGAGTAAGGGGTATGAGTACTACACATCTTCCCTCTCATCATTTTATGTTCTTTACTAACCCCACATTTATGTAACTCTTAGGACAAATTACCTTCCCCCTACCATACTTCGACTTTATTTGTCATTATTTCCTAACTTCCATACAACATTTTAAATTAATTTTCCACCTCAGTTTAGCATTTTTTATTTCTTCATTTATTCATTCATTCATTTTGTGTGTGTGCGCGTGTGTGTGTGTGTGTGTGTGTGTGTGTGTGTGTGTGTGTGTATGGTGTTCCTGTATACATTTCTGTGTGTGCATGTGAATGTACCTGTAGCTGTATGTTCCTGTTTGTGGAAGCCAGAGTTCCAAGTCATGTACCATTCTTAGTCACTCTCCACTTGATCTTTTGTTGGAGACAGGGTCTTTCACTGACTTGGGGTTCACTGATTCTATAAGACTCCCTGGGTACCGGGCTTCAAAGATCTCTCTGTCTCTGCATCTTCTGTGCTAGGGTTGTAGCAATATACCACAGTGCCCACCTTTTACGTAGGTGCCGAGAATCTGAGGTCAAGTCCTCAAGAACTGAATACACTTAAATGACTAAGCCATCCCCATAAGCCCCTGAACTTGTTAGATGTTCCCTCTAGCTCAGTGACATAGAAAGAAATAAAATATATTTTAGAAAACAGCTTGTTCTTAAAACACTGTCATAAACTTGTCAAGAGGCACACTGTTCTGTTTACCTTTATGCAAAGCACTAAGATGCATTATGCATAGTGCTGTTTTCTAGCTCAGCTGTTGAAAGCAATTAAACCAAAAGGAGAAAAAATACTCTGTGGATGCTTTTACCCCTAGGACCTTCCAGGGAAAGGGACAACTTAAGATAAGCTTTGCCTTTACTATTCATGTAGTGGGCTGTCTGTTAAGGTTCGTAACAGAGGTTAACACCTCCTTTCACAGATGCTTAATTAAATTTAATGTTTTATTTGTTTTCATTAGGAATAAAATTAATTTTTAATTAAAAAAATTTACTGCCTCACCAGATTATTTCTTAAAAAATCAACAATTTTTCCTTCTTCAATTGTTTAGGAAGACATCGTTATAAGTGACAAATGACCAGGAATAATAATCTAGTACCTGAAATAAACCAAATCTCTGGGTAAAAGAAAATGTATTGGGTAGTTATAAGTGAGATTATTTTTCTATATTTGTTCTCATGAAGTTTTTAGAGTTTTAATTAATATTCAGCATCCTTAAAAGTATAAGAACATCTATTTCATTGCAGTACACTTAGTAAAGTGTGAACTTTTAGCACTTCTTGTCTCGAATTTTGATTTCATAGTTCATTTGAATGATGTCTTCATCTGTGGAAAAAAATAAAAATACAAACTTAAGCCAAAATAAGCAAACACAAAATTAAAATAATATATAGCTATACACCAGTAGATAACTATGTGTCCTAGTTTGTTTCGCCATTGCTGTGACAAAACATTCCGACCAATACCAACTTGAGGAGGAAAGGGTTGATTCAGCTTATATCTCCTGGGTCACAGTTCATCAGTGAGCCCAAGGTAGGAAATTCAGGGAAGGAAGCTGGAGGCAGGATCTGGAACACAGGCCCAGGAGGATCACTGTTATTGACTTGCTCCCTTGGCCCCTGCTTACCTGCTTTCTTATGCAACACAGGCCCACCTGCCCAGGGGTGGCACCACCCACAGTGGGCTGGACCCTCCTACATCACAAGGGAAATTCCCCAATTGAGGCTCCCCAACCCAGCTGTATCCAGTTGACACTAAAGCTATCCAACACAATTGACCCCTTGTCAACTTGACACACAAACACATCATTATTAAACCATAACCTTTCCAATTCTTATTCCCAAGATACAATGTTAACGCTAATTTCCCAACATAAGACAGTACAACCTTGAAAGCCCCACAGTCCTCAAAAAAATCCAAATATTTACGAGTCCAGTCTCTTTTAAAAGTCTCTTACCTGGGGACTCCTGTAATCCCAAACAAGTAGTCTTATTTCAAAGGGAAGAATTGGGCACACCTAAGCAAAACCAAAGCCCAGCAAAGTAGCTCAAAGCTGGGCATCTGGGATTTACCCATAATCTTCTGGATTCCAAAGGGAACTGGAAGCTCTACCTCTTTGACTCTGCTGTCCACAGCACATGCCTCTTGTCTTAGAGACCCAGGCCAGCTCCATTCCATACCTACTGCTGTCCTTGGTGGTCATCCTACATTCCTGGCATCTCCAAAAAGCTGGGGTCTCCTCTGAAAGTGAGGCTGCACTCTCACCAATGGTCTCTTCCAGCCTCTCAGGGTGCAACACTCAGATTCTCTCCATGACCCCTTCAACTCCAGGGTCCTCACTGCAACTGCAGCTGCACTTTCACCAATGACTTTTCCTGTCCTCTCAAGGTGCCAAGCCTCAGCTGCTCTTCATGACCACCTCATGCTTTCAACACCACAGCCATGCAGAAAGACTCTTACACATTACTAAGTCCTTCTTCCAGCTTGAGATGGAGGCTCAGGCCACCTGTATGCTGACCCTGAGGAAATACCTATGTTGCCTCAATCCTCTCTGGGTCTCTTGCACCATCAGACAAACTACATAACATATCTTTATGTGAATTTTCATTCTATATCTTGGGTAGTGAGGGGTAAATGGAGAAACTTACAAAGAAACAAACATCTAACACCCAGCATCCATCTCTGTGCAGCTTGGTCTGCCATTCCACATCACTTCCAGGACTTCCCACAGTCTCCATTAACTTTTGCTCATGCATCTTGGGCCTGCAGTCTAGTCCTAGGTCAGTAAATGCTACCTCTTGCATCCATGTGCTTGAGATGCCTGGGACATCTTTCTTTCTATGCCCACCATCATGGGTACTGTCACATGCCATTCACAGCTTCTGTCCCAAGATGGCACAGAAAGCCCCTCCCTCCACAGCTAGCTCTACACTGTCAATTCTCCTAAGCAGGCACCACCCCTTGGAGAAACCTGGTCCCTGGGGCCCAATCTTCCAGAAGATTTCACTACAGTGATGCTAGGCTTTTGTTCCTTATAGCTGATTTTTCAGCCCCAGATAACCAGCATCAATTGTCCCAGTATAGCCAAAGTTTTACTTTAGGTTCTGGTCTCTTCATAATCACAGCTGATTCTTCAGCCCCAGCTAACCAGAACCCACAGATTCTCAATTCAAAATACCATACTAACTGCCCTGATAGTCTCTGCTTCCGTTTGAAGCTTCACAAGCTAGGCCTCCATTGTTCACAACTCTTTCAGCATAACTGTTTCAAGCTCCACAGCAAAAACTCTAAACGTGAAATGTCTTTTCCAGCTCAAAGTTCCAAAAGCTTCTACAATCCTCCTTAATACACCAAGGTCAGATCTGTCACAGCAATACTCCACTCCTGGTACCAATTTCTGTCTTAATTTGTTTCTCCATTGCTGTGACAAAACACTGGACCAAAACCAACTGGGGGAGGAAAGGGTTTATTCAGCTTACATCTCCTGGGTCACAGTTCATCAGGGAGCCCAAGGTAGGAATTTCAAGGCAGGAAGCTGGAGGCAGAAGCTGGAGTCCAGGATATGGAGGATCACTGCTCACTGACTTGCTCCCCTGACTCCTGCTCACCCTGCCTTCTTATGCAACACAGGCCCACCTGCCCAGGGGTTGTACCACCCACAGTGGGCTGGGCCTTCCTACATCACATGAGAAATCCACAATTGAGGATCTCTCAACCCAGGTGAGTCAAGCTGACACTAAAGATATCCAGTACACTATTTAAAATGGGTTGTTTACAAGTAACTTCTAAAACATTATGTTGAAGACACACAATACGTAAAAATAAAATAAAAGGAGGAATTTATTTTAAAATTAATGATCAAAAAACCATTGATAGCAAGAAGATCAAGGAATTTCAAACCACTGTTTCCTGCTGCAGAAACACAGTAAAGACTAAAGGCCTGAAATACCATGGCAGTTTGACACTTTGTGTATTTGTTGTCTATTGCCTTTCTGGAGAGTTGGCTTTGAAGCCCTGTTCACCAGCAGCAGCTCTTAGTGTAAGCAACATGAAGAAAGTGGAAATAGTGTATTGTGTGAGAAACTGAGTCAAATGTTGGGAGTTTAAACCTTGCTCAGATATTGACTTCTTGATTCCTTAACCTCTAATTAGTAGTGTTGAGAAGAACCAAAATCAAATGACCCCTGTGAAAACTTTTTCTCATAACAAAACCAGTAAAGCTATGACTATAACTGTTGCTTGGTACATACAACCAACTGTCAATTTGTGTGACCCCCTTGCCTCTTGGAGTGCTGATTTCTCTTATTAAGCTCTCCAGGAATACTGACATCTTCTTTTCTGGTTTTGGCCTATTACCAAAACACAGAAATTTCTAAACTGAAGCAGAAGATTATGTCTAATTTAATGAGAATTAAATTGACACTCTTTTAAACAGAATTACAAAAATAATTTTAGAGTAATAAAAAAATTCAAACTTAAAATATCAACTTGTTTCAAATTATTCTTTAGCCTTCCAATTTCAGCATGTAAAGGTAAGCTCTTGAAACACAGACCTCTCAACAATGGCAAGCATATAGTGGTGACAAAAACAACTAGATGAATAAGTATCAGGTGAAGGTTCTCTGAAATGAACAAGAGTAACTGTTGCAGGTTTCCTCACAGGTCCAGCCCACAAGGAACTGCAGGGAATGAGGGTTCTGGCTGAGGTCAGGGTGGGTGGCGTGGAGTCAACACACAGACACCAGTAGTTGGGTGGAAGCAGGCACTAGGTGAGGTGCTGTAGACTCGTTTATTGCTGGAAAGTGCAGGCCTTATATATCTCTCCCCATTCCCCCAGTGTCCCATAAGCTGGTGTGTGCAGTTAAGTGTATCCTCCGGGTCTCTCATGACATTACAAAGAAGTAGAGCAAATGGAGGACGAACATAAATGGGCAAGGAGAATGAAAAAGAGATGTTAACAGAGACTTCATTAGGTGTCCAATTTGGGTCTGCAACACCCGAGGAACCCATCTCTGGGTTATCACCCATATATGTACCATTAAAGATGGCTCCACCTGATACAAAGAAGAGAGGATGCAAATCCAGGCAAGCCACCTGCCCTCAGAGCTCCCAGGCCCCCTGACAGTGTCTTTATGCCTGGGGTCAGGGTAGACATAGGAATAAGGTTTTGTAGAGACAAGGTGTCTCCAGGCTGCCAGGGAGGAAGCCTGTGGGCATCCATCATAATCCATAGTAAAGAGGAGCATACTTCCAAGAGTGAGCGAGGACCAGTGTTCCCATGGAATAGGAAACTGCAATGTGTTGGGAAGTTTATAGGTGGGAGGGCACTGGGTCCATGGAGGATGCCTGACCCTTGGGGGGGAGGGGTGGTGGCCCCAGGGGGCACAAAGGACACTGTCAACTCAGAAGTGTCTTTTACTAAGGGAGACTAGATTTTGAGGCCCCATAAGGAGCCCTGGCTTCTGTTTCCATGAAAGTCACCTGTTATGATGTTAAAGAGGGAGTGACAGTGAGAGGCATTAGAAGAGGAAGGGTTAAGGACTGGACTGAAGCAGAACAAGCCTGCAAGGTACCATGTGCCGTTTATGGAAACGGATGCATGAATCAATTCATGGTGGGGAGACCGAGGGATTCCTTAGTAGTTAAAAGAATCAGGAAAGCAGGTGACTGTTCATCTACAGGGAGGATCAGAGGTGGTAATGGGACCAGTGCCAAGAGTTCTGAAGCCTGGGGAGAAGCACAGCCAAAGGACAAAAGGGTGCCAAAGATAACAAAGCCAGAAAAGGATGTCATGGCTTATCAAACTCGAAGTTGGGTCTGGTCACCAGATGGGCTTCCATGGCTGGTCGGATGTCTCTTGATGGAATTCAGATGGGGACTGTAGCATCCTGTGGAAAAAATATAAGCATATCCTCGTCCTCATGTCAGGACGGGGGCTGGTTTCTGCCACAGGGATGAAATAGGATCCCTCCATCTAACTAGTGGCAGAGGTGTTGCCCAAGGCAAGAAGTACCAATGTTTGTACACTGGACTGAGACCCCGGTCATCAAACACGAGGAAATTAAGGTGGAACAAAGCCTCAGTAAAAGCCAGGTAAGGGTCACATTTGGCCTTAGCTGAGGGGCTTTTAGCCAGGAGGGACTTAAGTGTCCTGTTGGTCCTTTTGATAATGGCCTGTCCTTCTGGGTTATAGGGAATACCAAAGGTATGTTTGATTCCCCAGGAGGAAACACATTTATTGAATTCTTGAGAGGAATAAGTGGGCCAATTATGAGACTTAAGCACCTAGGGTATGCCCACGATTAACATGGAGGACTTTATAGCTTTAATGACATGTATAGTCTTTTCCCCTAAGAGAGCTAAAGTATAAGTAAGGGAGGAGTATGTGTCAACTATAATATGAAAGAATCTCAATTTCCCAAATGGGGGATAGTGAGTCATGTCCATCTGCCAAATGGCATTTGGTATCAAACCATGGGGATTCACTCCTCCCCTGTTAAGGGGCCTAAGAGGCATGAGTAGGGCACAGGTAGCACATGAGCGGTTAAGATGCTTGCATTGGGACACAGGGATTTCTAGGAGGAGTTTATGAACACTCTGAGGGGACAGGTGGAATTGTTGATACAAAACTCTTGCTTGTTCTAACAGGTAAGACTGGACTGTCATGATTAGGGCATCTGTGGCAGCATTCCCCCAAGCTAGTGTTCCAGGAAGGGAGGAATGTGAGCAGATTTTTTTGAGTGGAGAACTTGCTCAAAATATGGGGAGTTGGGTCCTGATTCATTGGCGGCTTTGTGGATGAGTACAAGGTTGGTGAGAGGGGTGGGCACCCATGGCTGTTCCGCAGCATTGGGCTGAAATTAACTGGAAAGGCAGACACAAGCCTGCAAGGGGCATTAAGGGGTTGGGGGGGCTATGTAGAAGGTGAAGGGCAGGCTGAGCAGAAAGAGCCACAGGTAGCAGTACATCACATTTACAAAGGGGATAGTAGCAGCCACCTCTCAACATGGCCCACACCCCTTGCTGGTGGATCTGCGGCATTTGTGACTCCATCCCTACCCTGCACCGCCTCCGCCAACATCGCCTTCTGAGCCCCAGCCCCAGCTCAGCCTTGTCTCTGGTGCTGCCACAGCCTGTCTAGCCCCTGCCTGAGCTCCAGAAGAGCGGCCTAGTGCCATGGCGGTTGCTGCTGCCACAGGAGAAGGAGGCAGTGAGCTGGGAGGAGGAGATGAAGGAGGAGGACGCTTTAAGGCTGGCAATAATGGCTAGAGGCTATGAAGGGGAAAGGAGAGCACAATAGAGTTGGGTTCTCTATTGAAGGTTTTTCGAGCTCGCCACAAAAGTGAAAGGCAAGAGTGACTACCAAGAGGGCACAAATGAAGGAAACAAGGACCATGAGCCACTCGGAGGAAACCACCCAACATGAAAATGTGTATTGGATCCAATGTCTTGAGGGACTTCTGAAGTCCATGACACCTTCAGCCGTATGCTCACATGGTGTCTCTGGGACAGGCAACAGGATGACCCGAAGCCTGGGCTCTGAGTTCAGGGTGGATCAGCCCTTATGTGAACTCACCAGGACGAGCCAAGGAATAAAAGGTGTCAACATGGGCTTCAGGACAGCGCAGCAGAGTGTGCCTTCCTGATTTAACAACAAATATGACAAACAGAGTAGAGGGGACTGAAGAGGTGGCCACTTGTTCACCCTCAAGCAGCTGAAGGGACAGGCAAAACCTGGGGCCTACTCACTGAATGAACCAAAGTTGGAGGCGTCGCCAATGCTGGGGGGCTGGGAACCCTGTTCGGGTGCCAGGTGTGGCCGGTTTCCTCGCAGGTCCAGCCCATGAGGGACTGCAGGGAACGAGGGTTCTGGCCGAAGTGGGGGTCAGTGGTGTGGAGTCAACACACAGACACCGGGAGTCAGGTGGAAGCAGACACTAGGTGAGGTGCTGCAGACTCATTTATTGCTGGGAAGTGCAGGCCTTATATACCTCTCCCCCTGCCCCCAGTGTCCCATATGCTGGTGTGTCACTCTCTGATAGATCCCCTCATCTGGGCTGATTGTAGGTTGGTTCTTTTGCAGAAGCTCAAGCCGCGCTCTCAAAGCAGAAGCTGTGTTCTCTAGTGCAGCCTGTGCTTAAGCTTGGCACTTCCTCTCTTACAAGTAACCACAGTGTTGGCCAGGAATAAAACTCTGGAAGCAGTAACCAGTGCATAAGGAGTTTGTGTTCTTTTCTGTCTTTCTTAGGACCAGTGAAGTCACATGTCCTGCCACTAGTCAGTTGAGATCCCCACTAAAAAATAAAAATCGTTTCTCAGGACTGGAGAAATGATTCAGCAGTTAAGTGCATTAACTGCTCTTGCAGAGAATGCATATTCAGTACCCAGCACACACAGCAGCTAATAAACTTCTGTAATTCTAGTTCTAGAGTATCTGGGGACCTCTCCTGTCCTCTGTGGGCACTGCACAGATGGGTACACTTATAAAAATGCAGTCAAAACACTCATACACATAATACAGAAGACCTGTGTTTGAATCCCAGCACCCACATGGCAGCTAACAACTCTCTGTAACTCCAGTTCCAGGGGATCTGACAGGCTCTTCTGTCCTCTGCTGACATTGCTCGACACGGGTACACTTACCTACATGCAGGCAATACACACATACACATAAAAATAATAAATAAAATATTTTTTAAAATATATAAATAAATAATAACTCTCTTTCATGTGAGAAGGACCAGGAATCAGTGTAACTAGCATTGAGAATTCTACAAGAGTGGAGGAAATGGCCAGAAAATTGGATTCAATTGGCATCGATGCTGGCTTGGCTTTTAATCCTCACCTGACTGTGGTACACCTGTAACTTTGGGACTGGGTGCTTACTCTGCAATGGCTGCTGGGAAACATGCTTCTATGTTGAGTCTCATCACATTAGTGCCCCTGCAGAGGCAAAAATGCCCTCACAACAAAAGAATGCAGCACATCCATCCATTTACCTATAAATTTCATGATTTCACCTTTCTTTACTGTACAGTAGAACTCCATTGAGTAGATGTACCACATTTTCATTATTCATACTTCAGTTGAGGGACACTTAGGTTGCTTCCATCTCTTAGCTATAGTGAAAAGTGCAGCAACAAACATAGATTTACAAGTGTCGCTGCAATAGGATGAGTCCTTTGGGCATATGCCAAGGAGTGGTACAACTGAGTCAAATTGTAGGTTCATTTTTAGTGTTTTAAGAGTCCTCCACACTCTTTTCCATAGGGGTTGAACAATCTTGCAGCCCCACTAGCAGTGGATGAGCATTCCTCTTTCCCCACGTCCTCTCCAACGTTTGATATCATTTGATCTCTTGATGTTAGCGAGTCTGACTGGGTAAGATGAAATCTTAAATGGGTTTTTAATTTGTATTACCCTAATTACTAATGATACTGAACACCTTTAAAATGCTTCTTAGCTACCTTTATTTCTTCTTTTGAGAATTCTCTGTTCAGATCCTTAGCCCATCTTTTAATTGGGTTACTTCCTTTCTTGATGTTTTGTTTTTTGAGTTCTTTATATATTTTGGATGTTAAACCTCTGTCAGATGTGTCGTGAGTGAAGGTTTTCTCCCACTTCGTGGGTTTTTTCTTCAGTTCCTTGGTTTCTGCTTTTGATGTACAGAAGCTTTTTAGTTTAATGAGGTCCCATTTGTGTTGATTCTTGACCTTATTTCCTGAACAATTGATATTAGGTTTAGAAAATCCTTTCCTATGCCTATATCATTTAGGTTATTGCCAATGTTTTCTTCTAGCACTTTCAGAGTTTCAGGTTTCTCATTGAGGTCTTTGATCCATTTGGAGTTGACTTTTGTGCAGGGTGAAAGAAAGAGTTCTAGTTATATTCTTCTACAGGTGGAGATCCAGTTTTGCCAGCACCATTTGCTAAAGATTCTGTCTTTCCTCCAGTGAATGTTCTTGGCCCCTTTGTCAAATATTACATGCTGAAATTGCATGTACTCATATTTGTATTTTCAATTTTGTTCCATGGATCTATGGGTCTATTTTTAGGCTAGTACCATGTTGTTTTATGAATATAGCTCTGTAATATAGTTTAAAATCTGTTATAGCAATCTCCCCAGCATTGCTCAGCGTGCCTTTGGCTCTCCAGGAGTCTTTGGTGCTTCCATATGAATCTTAGGATGTTTATTTTCCAGTTCTGTGAAGAATGCATATTTTGACTGGCATTTCAATGAATCTATAAATGGTTTTTGTAGGATAATGAAAAGGAACCAGTGAGGTAAAAGAAAGGAAAGAACCTGAGAGAGAAGAACAATAGGAAACAGGTGTTACCAAGAGAGAGATGGATAAAAATTGGGTTATTTAAATGGGAGGGGGGCGAGTTATACAAGGAACCTTAGGACTAAAGGGAAAGAAGGAGCTCAAGAGAGGGGACCATGGGTGACAAGTATTATTAAGGCAGAAATGGGGAAAATGGGGCACTTTAAATGGAGAAATCATGGTGGAAGGGTGAGACAGTGAGAGAGAGAGAGAGAGAGAGAGAGAGAGAGAGAGAAAAGATAAATGATACCTAGCTAGTTTTAAAGAAACCATGTTAGTCCAACAACCTACTGACAAATTATACATACATTATCTCTAAATGAGTCCATGTGTATAACTAAAGACTATGTAACAGGAAACATTGCCAGACAGGAATACCTTGGAGTTGTTCAGCCAGCGTAGTCCAAGAGATTCCCCAAATTACTCAGGCTATTGTCAAAGCCCTTGATAGCCTCCCAGAACTTGAAGATCAGACTGTACTGCTGAAGACAGAACATATTTCAGACGTAGGATTTAGAACAATAGAGCTGCAACTGACCTGAAACCACTTCCCCTGAAGGCTAGCTCATATAGCTTCGGAGAGCACTATGAAGGTGCCAAGGGAAAACAACAATGGATGATGCAACACCAGCTTTAAGCCCAAATAACCACATCAATGGCCAGCACAGTAGAGGTGATTGGTGCAATAATGGCACTTTTATTTTGGGGGCAATCAACAGCTACCTAATTTGAGTAAATACCCACTCAAAGGGAGGAAACTCAAGTGTGGTAATATAAACATAACCTAATACACATGGCTGGAGTGGCCATAGATCTTGAAAAGAACCCCAAAGCTGTCACATTGCTAGACTAATGTGATCTCTTACTATGTGAAAATTATGTATCTTTATATTTACAGACAAATATCCCCATAACCACTCATCAGAGAAGCTCATTTTGCACCAGTCAGAGACTATTGTCAAGTACCACAACTGGTCATACGTGGACATTGTCTATGAATTGCCAGCCCTATGTGACACATCTATAGTGCAACCTCTACATCTAAGGGTCACAGAACATGGAACAGGGATAAAGAAGAGGACAGTAATGAATTTCTCAATAATGAAGCTCCCTCATGCAGTGGAAGGGCCAGGAACACAAAAGGTCACAAATGGCTAAAGTATGGAGATCAAGAGTATGGTGAATGATTGTCAATGGACAGGCCCCCTTTATTAAACTTCACCTACCTGAGACCATCAGGGAAGAGGGGACAGAAAGAGTTTAAGAGACAGGGAGGAGGTGCAAGATCACATGGAAACATAATCCTGCAAGCTCCTGAGAACCTGCTCATATGATTCTATGGCATTGGTGTCAGCATACACAAGCCCCATGCAAACTCAGGCAGACAATAATCCATCATAGAACTGCAGAAATTAACCGCAGACCTCCATCTTATCTGAAGGAATGTTGGCAACTGATTGCTGCTAGATGTAGAAGAGCTTATCTTCCTAAAACAAGGACTCTAGGTGGGCTGACTAGAATCAGTGGACAGACTTGAAATGGGGAATAGCTGGGGACACTGACAACCCGTTGGGCCTTAATGGGGATGACAAAGATGTTCTGTATGAAATATACAAAAAATTCAATAAAAAAAAGAATACAGCAGAATCAAGAACCACCTCAGTACACTTACAGTAAGCTAGATAAAGTTGTAATTACAATACCAGGAACCAAAGACAGGCTTCTTCCCAGGAGAGTTACAAATGGCAAGTCCCAAATGCTCCTGAGGTAGTTAATCTTGTTATAAGCTGCTGTAAAGAAACAAAAATTTAAAATAAAAACTAAATCTGACTGGGAAAATGGGGACCAAACATAAAAGGTTAAATAGGACTCTCAGAGTTCAAAAATGCATCCAAAGAATGAATATGAGAGGAAAAAGAATGAGTGGGCTTGGAGCTAGATCAGCAGCCATTACCCAGTGTGAAACGGAGTAAAACAACTTAAAAATAAATGAAGGGAGCCCCAGGGATCTCTGGAACAATTTCCAGACATTGTGGCTAATTATACTTCTTGAAAGAAAAGTGAGAGATAATGAAGCAGAAAAAGAAACACTGACTGAAAACAGCCTGTATGTGTGCTGAAATACATACATTTTGCAGGTTAAGTAAATATCAGAGTTGGGAAGATAGTTCTGCAGAGGCATGCCATGGCAATGCTATCAAAACCTGGAAAGGAAAGAAATTCCTAAATGGAGCCAGGAAAAACACACATTATACTGAGAGACAGAGCTACTTGAACAGTGTGGAAGGTATGTGTGGAAGATGCTGGGAATGGAAATTTGTAACCTGGACTTACACCCTAAAAAACATGTTTTCAGGATGAGCTCTGAGAAATCAAAGCATACTAAATTGTCTGTTTGCACATTATGTATATTACTTTATTTAGTTCATAGAGGAGTAGATTATATTAATATATGAATCTTGGGACTTTTGAAATGGTTGCAAAGTAAAGACACCTGCCATCAAGTCTGAGGACATGAGTTCAATTCTCGGATCGCTCATGGCGGAAGAAGAACTCATTCCGGCAGGCAGTTCTGTGACTTAAGTATTTCATGGAGTACACCTGTGTGCATGAGCACATATATACAGACTCCCCCCCCCACAGACAACCAAGCAAATAAATAAGTAAAATGTAATAAAACCACAAAACTTTAAGAATGACTAAAGAAGATCAGGCAGGATAACTTAGAGGGAAGATACCTGGGACCCACACAAAGATGGAAGGAGTGACGTGACTCCACAAGGTTCTATGACTGCCACTTCTGCATCATGTCACATGTGTGTCCCCCCAAAAAACATACATGAAAAAAATAGTAATAGCAATAAAATAAAGTTTGAAAAATGAATAAACAATTCAGAAATTTTGTCTGTATGGATAAAAATTAGGCCATATTATTTGCTTCTAGTATGTTTATCATGTGTATAAGAATGATTTTTCAATCCTATTATGCAATGGAGTTTAGAGCTAGGGTATGAAAAGCTAAAAACATATTATCATCCATAGATAAGTCAATAAAATAGCTAATGCTTCTGTGGATAATTATAATGTGATTCTAAAATACTTTTTCAAATAATACAAGCAACAGAAACAGAAGATAATGGAAAACAGACATGAATAACAACATCAAAATAATAAGCATTTCTACCCTGGTCCAAAATTATAATAATAAGTGGTACAGTGAATTTCTCACTGAATGGCAGTGGTTATGAGAACAAACTAGACAAGAAAAACATAAAAAGATCTGTGTGAGTTCCCTTTTTCTATTTTTTTTCTCTCTTAAATAAAAATTTTTCTTTATATAAAAAAATTCTTTACATGACCCCTGTGATTCCAAATTTTTCATAGTGGAACCATGTCAGTTAGAGCAATAGTTACTTTGCATAGTTAGCAAAATGTCCAAAATAAGATCATGTATAAATGGCTATTTCCTGGAAACATTCTGTCTTTTTAATTTTGTTTTTCTTTTCTTTCTTTTTCTTAGTATTTTAAAAAGTATGCATTTAAAAAAAAAACACAAATTGTCAAGCTTCTCAAGAAAGAAATGTGATAGCCATCAATCTTTTAATATGATGTGAATTGTTTTCTAAATTGCTTCATTCATAGAAAGCTTCAACTGTGATTATTTTTATAAGATTCTGTGAATAAATTTAATGATAAAATAAACCAGCCTTACACAAAATCTTTTATTGTAATACACTCCAAGTCACTGTGAGGATGATTTCACTATGGTTGAAAAACTGCAGGCATGAAGAAAACAACAGATTAATGCTTCATTTGTAGAGAAAAAGCTAGGCTTAAGAATGAAGAGGGGGACTGGAGAGATCCTTCAGTTGTTATGAAGTTGAGAGTACTGGCTGATCTTATATAGGACCCAGGTTCAATTCCCAGCATCCACATGGCAGCTAGCAACCAGCCATAACTCCAGTTCCAAGGGATCCAATGCCTAGCCTGACCTATGTGGGCACTGCACAATGATGGTGTACTTGCATACCTGCAGGCAATACATTCAAACACATAAAGTAATAATAAATAAAATACTAAAAAATATAACAGCATGAAGAGAAATTGAATCAAGCAATATCAAAAAATAACTATTATATCCTGAATCACTGGGATTCACCCCACATTTGCAAGACTGATGCAGCATTTGTAAAAAACATTATGAATATTCCATATTTAAAACCTGATAACTTAAAAACTGAGGAACACATGATCATTTCTATAGCTGTGGATAAGCCACTGAAATATTCAACATGATCTTCCTAATGAAAATCCTAGCAAACAAGGACGATTAGTAAATCTTTTCAACTTGTAAAGCTCTATAAAAGTACCTCCAGGAAAATTACAATTAATGTGGAAAATGAGACATATTTCCTTAAGTTCAGAAGCAAGGCAAAACTCTCCATTCTAATGACTTAATAAACATTGAATTAGTGATGTTAGAAAGTAAAGTCCGATTAATTCAATTTAGATGGTTACTATTAGATACATAATTACTGATGTGTAGATGACAAACAGATGATGTATAAGTAAATAAGTGACAGGTAGATAGATTATAGGTGGCAAACAGTTGACAGATAAATCAATGACAGATGATCAATAGAAGATAGGTAGATAGATATATAGATGGATAGATGTTAGGAATACTCAAATGAGAAACAGAGAAATCAAACTTATTTGCAGATAAGATGAAGTGCTGTCATTCTTTGACTAGGAGGGGATGCTCTTTCTGTAACTTCATGATGTTTTCTCTCTATATTAATTGCTCATTTCTAAGGAAGGAGATACAGTGGATTAGTGGCCCATCTACTCTATTATACCTTGAGTTTAACTTTATTATTTTCATATGCAATGACCCTCAATCAATTTATATTCTCAAACTCTGGATATCAGGAGCTCAGCATATGAATTTTGCAAGGGTTCCATTTAATTTAGGACATACCTCATAATCAGAAACATTTCAAGTATGTATCAAGAAAAGTGTTCATTTGCCAACCCTTGTTCTTGAAGTCTTTCTGCCCCCTCTTCCACAATGGTCTCTGAATCCTGCATGGCAGAGGTTTAATATATTAGTCTATCCAGGGACACACACTCTGAAGTCTCTTATTCTTTACATTTTGGCCAGTTGTGGCTTTCTGTGTTAATTCCCATCAGTTTCATGAGGAAGCCTTGGTGGTGAGGGTTGAGAGGTGCATTAATATTCTTTGTACCCCCCTGTGACTCTATGTTCCGTGAGCTCAGATAAAGACTCTGCTTCCTTGTGGTGATGCACTACCCCTATCTTTTACAATCTTTTCACTCCTTCATCCACAATGATCCCCAAGCCATGGAAGGTGATGTTTAACATAGAAGTACTAGCTAGATATATGTACTCTGCAGTCTCTTATTCTCTATACGTTGGCCAGTTGAGGCCTTCTGTGTTAATTGCTCTCTGTTGCATGAGGAAGCTTCACTGGTGAGAGTTGAGAGATGCATTAAAGTTCTCCCTCCCCTAGTCCCACTATGTTCCTTGGGTGTTTAGAAGTTCTATTGTAGTTAGGTCGCTTCAGACTTGGCATCTCACAGACACTTATCCTGTGTTTGACTAGTTGTGGAACTTGGTAATATACATCTGTTACAAAAAGAAGCTTCCAGGTAGCTGGGACCTTATTCATAGAACTTACAGCAATGGTGGAAACATGCACAGGATTCATGCTAACTCAAACAAGACAGAAAAACAGCATAGAACTTGCAAAATGGTAAGAAGTCACAACTTTATCTGAGGGACTATTGACAGATGATCATAGCTACGTGAGGGAGAGTGGGTCCTCTTCAAGGGAGTGTTGCTAGTTACTTTGATCAGGCTTCAGTGGATGAACTCAAACCAAAGCACATCTGAGGACACAAACTTGACTTGATAGGCTTTAACATATATGACAGATGGGGTTAGAGAGATGGTGCAGTGCTTCAGAGTGCTAGCTGCTCTTGCTAAGGACCCAGATTCAGTTCGCTGCACCGTCATGGGAGCTAACAACCATTCACAACTCCAGTTCCAGGGGATTAGATGCCCTCTTCTGTCCTCCAAGGACATTACATGACGTGGGTGCACTTACAAATATGCAGACAATACACATAAAAAATAAAAACATTATTTTTCAAAACCATATATGATAGAATACATGAAATCCAGAGGATGGACCAGAGGAGGGGTGCAGATAGGGCAGGAAGTCTAAATATGATTAAGATGTATTGTATAAAATGCACAAAAATTCAAGAAACATACATATTGTAAAAAAGAAAACTTTACAATTGTGTTGCGCTTCTTGAATAAAATACCACTTTGTAGTGTTTGTAAGCCACATTATAGTGATGCTTAAAAACATATCTGCCCAGGGGCTGGAAAGATGGCTCAGTGGTTAAAAGTACTGACTGCTCTTGTAGAGGACCCAAGTTCAAATTCCAACACCTATATGGTGGTTAATAACCATCTGCAACTCCAGTTCCAGGGAGTCTGATGCCCTGTTTTGATCTCTGCGGGCACTGCACGATATGGCTGCACTGACATAAATGCAGGTAATACACTCATACACACAAAATAAAAATAATAAAATATTTAAAAGAAATATAAGCCTGAGTTATACCATTCATAAGGCTAAGAGTAGATCGACCTGAACTGCTGAGAACCTGGTATTTTATATGTCTCTCAGAAATGTGCTCACAAGTCAGGGCCTTGGTGATTCTTTTATTGAAACAGTATATCCAGCATTAAATAGAGAAATAGAAGTCAGGACACTCATCACATCAGAGAATCTCGTGCTTTGTTTCCTAGGCCTAGAGTTTCACATACATACAACAAACTGATTTCTTTCATTGCTTGCAATGAGAAAAACACTGCTTTCTGGGCTTTGATATGTAAAACATCCATATGTGTTCACATTCTATCTCACAGTATCTTCAGTGGAGGGCAAAGAAAGGCCCTGAGAGATTAAAGTCATATATGCCTACATCAGGATCACAGAAGGAACACATGACTCAGTAAGCTGGTTTGCATTATGAACATAACCTTTTGGTTGCAAGGTTAGGTAAAACTCTCTAGTTCAGATTATATTCACATTGTAATACTACTTAGCAGTGAACATCAGTGATGAAGTATACTTCTTCAAAATCATACATGAATCTCAAAATAATTATAGTAAGTGAAGGAAACATCATATGATGATTCTGTTTCAAAAATTCTAGAAAACACAAACCAAGGTATTGTGATAGAAAAATTAATGTGTTTCAGGAAGGGCAGGGGAGAGGAGTGGAAAGAGAGATCTGTGGAAGTAGAATTGGGTCTGGAGGGGAAATTATCAAGGGGCATTAGGAAATCTTGTTGAAAGCATTTGTTTATTTTTTGATTGCTGTGATGATTTCACAAATGTGTACATTTACACACATCTAAGTGAATTTTTGTCATTTTTATCTATGTACAGCCAGATATAAACATTTGTACCATAACAAAGATACTTTTGGACAAAATGTTTACTTTCACATATATGCATCTTCTCAAAAGGACTTTAAAAATGAACTCAGGTGGACATGATGGTACATGCCTTTAATTCCAGCACTCCCTAGGCAAAAGCAAGGGGATCTCTGTGAGACTGAGGCCAGCCTGGTCTTACACAGTGAGTTCTAGCCAAGTTAGGGCTACAGGGAAACCCTGCCTTAAGACACAAAAACAAACAAACCAAAGAACTATACAAAATGCTGCAATTAAATACATATTATTTTTATTCATAGAGAAAAAAACATTGATTTCCAATGAGTTAGCCAAATGTAGGAGATAAAAATATCAAGATTAATTTGAAGAAAAGAACTTTCACAAATAAAAGAAATTATTTTAAAGTTTCTCTTAGTTTTTGTCAAAGTGTGATGGTATGTGCCTATGATTCCCACATGTGTGAGGCTGAGACAAGAGAAGCGTGTGCTCAAGCCTAGATTGGACTACATAGAGAGACCTCGTCTCCAAAAAACAAAAGAAGGAAACACAATCCCCCAAGCATCTCCTTCAACAAAAAGATTTATTTTGTCAAGATTTATCTTTGTTCAATAAAAAGTGATTTCGGTTTAGAATTACCTGTGTCTTCTGTCGGATAATTTGCCTACCTGGACAATTTGTGAAATGCTGGACACAAACAAGCAAATAGGCAACAAAGTAAGGCCATCGGCAATTGTTACAACAAATTATTTTATCTTTTTGTTATTGTGCCCATCCATATAAATCTCTATGAGATCAGTTTTGTGTTGTTGCTGTAACAAATGATCATGTTCTGGGAAGTTTCAAACACTATCAAGTTATTCCTTCACAGTTCTGTCAGTTTCTATGCATGCCACTTTAGCTTGCTGGGGATTGTGTAACTGCTCCCTTCTGGGTCTCCAAAGGCAGGCACCAGGTTTTCTTTCAGTTTAAGGGTTTATCTGTTTTCTTTCTGGTAGTGGCAAAATTCATTTGCATGAAGCATTCTTACAGATAATAAACAATCTCACTTTCCTTCTGTCATTGCTCACTGTCTGTACTATTTTCTGGTCACATCTTATATTCCCTGGCTCAGGGATCCCTAAATCATCAAAGCAGCAGGGCAAAGTGTTCTCCAGCCATGCATCTCTGATTCATACCTAATCTCACATTTGTGGCTTCTGCTTGTGCTATAGCTAGCTGACTCTACCAAGATGAAGTCCTTTGATTCCAATGAGTGTTGTGATTAGATGGACTTAACTGGAAAAAAACGTTCCGTCTTACAGGTCTTTGTTCAGGCTTTTGCCATACAGCATATCTAATATCTCAGGGTTCAGAGATCTTTATGGAGTTGACTGCCTTTATTTTTCTTTTCGACAACTGTGGTAGTTTGAGTGAGAAATGTCCTGCATAGGCTCAAGTATCTCAACACTTGTTCTCCAGTTGGTAGTGCTGTTTGAGTAGGTCATGGTATATTTAGGAAGTGGAGACTTGCTAGAGGGATTATGTCATTGGGGCAGGTTTTGAGTGTCTATAGCCTTGCCCCACCTCCAGTTCACTCTCTTTCCTCCATGTTTGCAATTGAAAATATGATCTCTCAGTTTCCATGCCTCCAGCTGCCATTAGGGACTCGATGTCTAGAGCAGTAAGCCAAAATAAGCTGTTCCTTCTATAAGTTACCTTTGGTCATCACAGCAACAGAAAAGTAACTAATATAACAACTTTTCTAAATGCAGCTTCATTTGATCTTTCTATATGAAAATAGAAAGCACAGAATCAACCTGAAGAATTTATTTATGAGTCATGAAGGTGCATGCAGACCTTTTAGACCAACTGTTGCCACTTTATACTTCATTGCCTCTCCATTCAATACACATTTATCACCCAGAGTAGATATTCTTTTTCTTTATATTACACATAAATCTCTCATATGGTAGGTAGTAACATATTTACATACCTAATATATTGCCTGATGCAGAGTAGTAAATAATGGTTACTATTTCTTAGTATTCAGTGTTGACCTAAACCCAGATTTTTCAACAAAGAATTTGTGCTACTAATAACAAAGTTAAAATAAGTTATTGAGATTTATGTTCACCAAGTATAAAACTCTGTTCCAAAATGTGTGCTTAGTTGATGCATTTAACCTCACAACAATGCATGGGGAGGCACTATTATTTCTTTAATTTTCTCCCTGAATAGACTGGGAGGAAAAGTAAGTACGTTATCAGGAATGGAGCGAGTCCATGAGAATTCAACTGCTTGAGTACATAGTCCAGGCCCTGCAATGCAGGCAATAGTTACCTTGCACATTTAAAGAAGACAAACAGTTCTAGTACAACTTCAGGCTCCTAGAAATTGTAACAGTTATTATCTTATTCTGTTTTCCAGAAAAGTATTTCATTACAATAGATGCCCTGGAATTTTCACTCTAGTATGCATATATTGGAATATGTTTATTACCCATTGCAATAAATTACATATCTTTAAAATTAGTTTACTCTTCATAATTAATACTAAAAAAATTCCCTTATAAAATTTTCAGACCTTCTGCAATAATATTTATGTTTATTACAAATAACGGAACAGTATTGTCTATACTTAAAATGAAAGTGATTTTATAAGAACTTTTGGAAAAAATGAAACAAATTACATAACAGAGCATTTATTCTGGGTAGATATTAAAAACTGACATCTAGGGCAGACAGAAGAGAGACATACATTCTTTCATGAAATAAAATGTTAGAACTAGATATCATCAAAAATGTGCAAATAGGCTATCATATACTAAGTACATCCCATACACTAGGAAAAATATTCCTATCATGAAGAAGATAGGATTTAGAAAAATTAGCCCTTTCCATGTCTAGTTTTAGTAGATGACAATGTTTAGACATGAATCCACACCAGGTCTACTGGCAAAACCAATTCTCCTTCCAACAGAGCAGGTATTCAGGACATACACTTTGACTTGTTTCTTGATTATATTTTTCTACTCTTATTTTGTTGAAGTTGCTAAAGCTATAGAATTTATCTGTAATTCATGTTGGATATTTCACTTATAATATGTTTTATAATTTAAATGGAAAGAAGACAACACAATATTTCTTGCTTTACAGATATTATGAAGAGAAAAATAATTTCAGTGTAACCTATGAAGTCTCCTCACTCCTGGACAGTGTACCCAGAGGACTTCAGTCTCTTGTAGCATATATTATATCTACCGAAGTAATATAAAATGCAAATTAAAAAGATATTTAGTATAAGCCAAAACCCATTTCAGGTCACACTGCGGAGATCAAAGTTGTTATCTGCACGTATCTGTGTACAAAATTCATTCCAACAAATGCCAGGCTTAGAGATAACAGTTGATAATGCAACAAATAATAAAAAACACAAAGCAGTTTTGAGCACTAAGATCAGAAAGAAGTTGAGGGGTAGGGAAAAACTAATTATCAAATGAACAAATATACATACAATAGGTCAGAACAGAAAAGTACTGTGGGGACTATACAAAGATTAAAGAAAACAAAACCAAGGGATGTGGGAGACTTTTTCTGACACCAGTTAGCATTTTTAGGAAAATCAATCAAATCACATTTTAACAGACACTGAGGACATCAAGGGGGAACACTAGGAGGAAAGGCTGAATTGAAGATCTGGAAGCAGAAGACAACAAGTTGTGGTTAAGGATGTAGGGAGGGTGATCATGACTCAGGAGATACTGTCAGGGTCATGCAAGCCTTGATTGTTATGACTAAGACTGCCTTTTGTTCTCGAAGGTTTACGATGACCTAGTTCACTTTTTAAAGGTTCTTTGGGGCTGTTTATTTTGCATAGACTTATCCAGGGAACAAAAGGACATAAGGCCACTAGTTGGATAGCTTTAATCATCTGAGCAAGAGATATTTTCAGCTGGTTTCTGTGGCAATAGAGGAGGTGGATATTTGGGCTTTTTTAGATCATTGCACCACAAGTCATCTGACAGGAAAGACATGGACTATTTCAATCTGAACTTCAGAGAAGCAGACATTTCAAAGTTTAAGATAGGAGATTGAAATAATTTCTATTCAGAGAAAGATGGAGATGAAAAGAAAACACAGAGATCATAAACAAAGATGCAGGTAAGAAAAGACCCCAGAATCAAGGGTACAGACGGATAGCACAAGCAGCTGGAGAAGCACAGGTGGGCTAGGAAAGCCAGGATGAGTACTGCCTGGAAGCCCATGAGGGGAGAGTTTAAAGTAGTTCAGACACTGTTTCAAAGGTCCTGAGAGTTTCAGTCTAAGCTGAGAATTGACAAGAGGCAGGTGGCAGTGGCCTTAAAAGGAATTGTAGGGACCTTATTTTAATCGAAGTTGTTGTGCAAGTTCAAGGGAAAATGGACAAAGAAGAGTTGATCCCTCTCTACTTTTGCTCACAGTGAAAGCAGAGGAGAACAATAACTGGAGGACTTGGGAAGGTCAAGCTATTTGTTAGTCAGGAGCTTTTTCTTAAATGAACTATGTAACACATTTGAAAGCTTAGGAGAAAAATAGGTAATTCAGGAGAGAGAGAGGAAAAGCCTGGTGTGTCCTTGAGGACAGGAAATGAGATCCTATCCACTGTAGAGAGCTAGATTAGATATGCTTTGGTAGCTGAGTCATGGACACAGGAGGTAGCCAGGGACAAAGTGTGAAAGGACGTTTGCTGAGCACACATGAGAATCACTGGGCATCATTTTTATTCCCTCTGAGAGAGTTTTTAAAAAGTTCTTTGAGAATGCAAAGTGATACTGTTCAAGTCTGAGGAGTCAAATCATATTTGTAGCTAAGGTTGTTTGCTTCTCATATCATTTTCCTAATAAAGCCTTTATTATCTGCTTTAAAAAATTGAACGTAAATATGAATCATGCTTTTGGTTAGTTTATTTTATTACCTATCTTGAAGGAAACATCGGTAGTATATATTTAAATGTATCAAATATATGTAGTTTTCCACTGACACTAAAATACAAAAATGAAGTAATTTTAAAGACTTTTAATTTATCTCTATGTACAGATCCAAAACCCAGTTCCTTTCTATTTGATCTTTCCAAGGTGAAAGATTCCTTCAGTTTCATCTAATGAAGACAGACATATTGATGGTGAAAGTTCACGGTTTTCCCTCTTAATATAAACAGAAATATCATATTGATAGGATTCTTAGAATTACAGAATATTGCACTTGGAAAGACCCATTGATCTCCCTGAGTATAACCATTCATTTCATAAATCATAAAGTGAGAAATAGGAATTCGCTAGGCAGTTACAGTTAAAAGACTCCAAAGAAAAGTAGCCATTTTCTTGGCTAAAACTCACAATGTCCTTGGGCCCCTTAGCAGCCTACTCCATTCCAAAGGCAAAAAAAGTCAAAAATATTTGCAAGCTTTTATCTAATCCTTAAAAGATTTTAGAATTACTCTCCAGAGAGGGGAATGTTAGAGTAGCCAAAAGCTCCATTAAAAAAATTAAAGAAGAAGAAAGAGTACATGAAATTATCAGAAAAAAGTGATGGGAGGATATGGGAGGAGTTGGAGGGGAGGGAATGGGTATGGATTTGATCAAAACACCTTACATGCATGTATGAATTTCTCAATAAAGTTTTTTTAAGTTAAAAAATTTAATTTGTTATTTTCATTTTATGTGTATGAGTGCATATGTGTAAGTGCACCATGGCATGCAATACCCAAGGAGGTCAGAGGAGAGTGTTGGCTTCCCCTAGAATTGGAGTTACAGTCAGTTGTTAGTCGCCATGTGGGTTCTGGGAATTGAACCTGGGTCCTCTACAAGATCAGCCAGTACTCTTAACTGCAGAGTCATCTCTCCAGCCCTTTAAATATTTATTTTATTTTGGCATCTTGAAGTAGCTTCAGAGGAAGCTAAGGACCCATTTTGGGGACTGGATCTGACTCTGGGTTTGGCCCAATGGCACTCCAGAAGTTCTACATCTTCCACCAGCTTCAGTGGTGGCAGTAGATCCAGGGGTGGACTAGTGATCCAGGTGGTGTACTAGTCCTGAACCAGGGTGGTCTTTTTGGTGTTGGGGAGTCCCATGTCTTGTAGCCATTTCAGAAGCTGTGGACCCAGGACAAAGAGTAGATTTAAATCCTGCTAGGTCCACAGCCTCATGGGAAGTTCCATATCTCCCAGCAGCTCCAGCAGCTGAGAAACCAGATCTGTCTCTCCAAGTCCGAGAGGCAAGTGAAGAGATCCTAACTCGCAGGGAAAGCTGCAGACCCTATTAAGAGGACCTAGCTGACAGAAGACAGTACCTGCTTCTCAATGGAAGACTCATAGTGGAGACTCTGTCCCTATCAGTCACACAGTGGGAAAAGACAGCACAACCATACTAGGACTTTAGTCTCCACTGAAAAATAAAATGACACCACTAAGACTAAGCACTAACAAAAATTAAAAATAAAATACAAAAAGAAGGAAAAGCTCAGAGAATTAACTCCAGATGCACAAGTCCCAGTGAAGAAACAGAAACAACATGAAAAAATCAGGACAGCATGTTTGCTCCACTCCTCACTATTTCCGTAATAATGACAGACAATGAAAGTGGCTTGGAAGAACTAGCAAACAAAGAATTCAAAACAATGCTTAGAAGTATGCTCAAACAATTCAAAGAAGACATGAATACACTCCAAGAGAAGAATAATGCCAATCCAAAATAGGAACAAGGAAACAAGGAGACAGAATTGCTTTCAAAAAAAAAACCAAACCGAAATGATGACAGGAAAACAAACAAACAAAACCCAAAAAACACAATAAGCCAAAGCAGAAACCTCAGTGGAAAGCCTCACCAATAGAATAAATCATGTAGAAAACAGAGAATCATGGACCAAAGACAGGTAGAAGAATTGGAGCATTCGGTAAAGTCAACAATAAACCTAAAAAGAAATAGAAGTGCAAAGTGAGAGCCCTTTGGATGCCATGAAAAGACCTAACCTTCAGATTATAGACCCAGAAGGAGAAGTACTCCATAGTGAAGGCATAGATCATGTTTTCAATAAAATCATAGAAGAAAATTTCCCAGTCCAAAAAAATGCCCATCCTGGCCCATCATTCTTAACTATCAGGGAAATGCAAATTAATTTTGCTTTGAAATTTTATCTTACCCCAGTTAAAATGCCCAAGATTAAGGAACACACACACACACACACACACACACACACACACACAAGAAATGCTGATGAGGATGTGGAAAACACTCAAGTAACTTAGTGAGAGTGAAAATTACAGGAACCATTGTAGAAATCAGTGTGGTGTTTCTCCAGAAATCTAGAAATAAATCTACTATGAGAGGCAGCTCTGTCTTCCCTGGGCATAGACCCAAAATACTCTATTTCCTACTAGAGAGATACATGCTCATCTATGCTCATAACTGTTGCAGTCACTATAAGGAGGACAAGGAAATAGCTTAGATGTCTATCAATGGATAATACATAATGAAAATGTGGTATATGTAAGCAGTGGAATTTTATTCTGCTGTAAAGAAGAATGAAATTTGCAAGTAAATAGATAGATCTGGAGAACATTCTCTCACTCATATCTGAATCTAAGCATTGACTATTTAGATTTGTGTGTTTAACTTGGAGTACCTCTAGAACCCAGTAAACTAGAAAGGAGCCATTGGTGGGGATAAATAACTTAAGGCTTGGAGGGTTGGCAGGACACAGGAGGTATGAAGGGGAAAAGGGGTATAAATGGGAGAGATGTTTAAATGCGCAAAACAGTGGGAAGCTAGGGCAGAGGAGATGGCTGGATGAGGATAACTCTAGGAATGTTTGAAAAGGCCACATGGAATCCTACTATTTTATTAGCTTCTTATATCGATATATCTGTATCTATATCCATATCTATCATCCATCCACCTATCATCTATCTATCTATCTATCTATCTATCTATCTATCTATCATCTATCTATCTATATATATCATCTATATATCTATCGTCTATCTATATATCTATATCTGTCTATCTACACAGATACTAGAGAAGCAATGGGGGGTTGGAAGCCATGTTGGGGGACCTAGCCATCCACTGAAAAGTGACAGTGATTACCATCATCTACCATAGACCAGGAGAGGAATTTGGGACATTTGAGAGTCTTACCCCACAGAGTTTCCAGAAGACACCAACATTGTTTACATACTGATTTTGGACCCACTTTATTGTAAGACAAAACTTGCTGTTGTTTAAAGTAACTCAGTTTGTTGTATGTGTTATGTCAGTATTCAGAGACTAGTTTACGGCCTTTAGTAATTTTTACCATAGGCCTTTCCACTCAGTGGATACATGGGTTCTTTTTGCTTAACTGGAGAAAAGATTGTTTTCCCTGTAAAATAGCACCACAGTTTAGATTACAATGTCCATGCCATATAGTAATAACAAACAGAGGCAAACTCCTCAGATTTCATTCCATTATTATGATGACAGTGCATTATTTCTTCTATCATATTTACTGTGTACTTCCTAAGAAAGATGATGCATAGTGCAGAGAGAATGTTTCTTTAACAAGTAACTATTCTGTACACACACACACACACACACACACACACACATATATATATATTTGAAGTTACATGTTTAGGCTCACTGATTACAAAGCATCATTAGTGCATTGCATAGATTCAATTTTGTATTGCCATTTGAAAGAATTACCAAAAGAATGGGGTTGTGATTGAGTTGATAAAGTACTTGCCATACAAACAAGAAGAATTGAGTTTGGATATCCAGCACCCAAACAGAAAAGCCTAGCAGGGCAGTGCATGCGTATAATCTCAACACTGGGAAGCTGGAGACAGGGGAATTCCTGGAACTTGCTGAACTGCTACCTTAGCCCAGTGGGTGTGTTTCCAGTTTAGTGGGGGAATCCATCTGAAAAATCACATGGATCGTCATTCAGCAAAAGACACCTGACAACATATTTTTGGCCTCTACACACTTGTGCATACATGTGTACCCACACCCCCCCCCATCTACATACACATACACAAGAATTACCACAAACAGTTGCTTAAAATAACTCATATTTGTTATTTGACAGTGTATATGATTATTATAAGTATAGACATGACTAGCTGAGCACTCTATTGGGTCACAACGCTTCAAGTAGGTGTCAACTCAACTGCTCTCATCTGAGAGTCAATGTATCATACCACGTTCAGGAAGGTTATTGCCAAATTCACTTCTTTGTAGTTTTCAAAATTCATGTCTCTCTTATCTTGTTTTCCTTTTTAAAGCTCTGTTCTGCAGTTGTAGAATGAGGTTGCTATGGTGTTCTGAGGAACAGGTGCTCTTTGTTACATGTTCCTTACTGTGAGTAATCCATAAAGGAGAATCTTTGCTTTTTTTCTAGGCAAGCAGAGTATTTCTAACTTCACTTTGCTGTCTTGCTCTCCCTGTCACAACTATTAAGGCCTGCTGAAATTGAGTTTTCCCTAAAACCCACCCATATGCATCCTTGAATTACATCTTTATGAGAGAGCATAACCTAACTATAGGAAGACAATTTCAGCACTGCTACAAGTTCTTCCCATATTTAAAAATGAAGAATTATGCAAGAAGTAGGAATCTAAGCAACTTGTTTGGTAACCTGCCTGTCACAGTACTATTAGTAGGTAAGCATGTATCATTTCTTGGGATACTTGTTGGACAGGAGAGATAGCTCCGCAGTTAAGAGAAAATACTGTCTTTTCAGAGGAACTATGTAACTTTAGCTCCAGGAGATCAGACTCCATCTTTTGGTCTTAATGGGCATTGAACTCCTGTGCACGCACACACACACACACACACACACACACACACACACACAATTAATTTAAAAAATATTGGAAACACTTGCATTTCTTTAAATTTTCCAACATTCATATTGGCAAAGGTTTTAGAGATTACTGGGCTAATGTTCTTCCTAGTTCTTTGCAAGTACTTAACTTGAAATTTTCTTATTATTTGATAGCATTATATGTTTATACTAAAATGAACTTTAGTCTTACTCACCGTTATCCTTTCTCACACCTCCGTCTTCTCCCATGGATACCCTTCTTCTTCCTAGTAAGCCCTTTTCCCATGGTCATGTCTTTTTATGTGTGACCCACTGAGTTTAAACACAGTTTCTTGCATGTGCATGGGTGGGAGTTTATTTCCTGTAGTATGAACAACTTGTCAGTGGTTAGACAACCTGCTCATGATTGGGCATTCAACATTTCACCAGCGAGGGGGAAGGGCTCATGAGGCCCATAACTCCCTGAGCAATTGTAGTGACTGGGAAAGGGGTTGTAACTAAATATGTTTTCTAATAATAAAACTACAACGTGATCCCAGTGGTTTCACATTTTTAGTTATCACTTATTTACAATCCCAGGAGGTTGTCCTCTTCTAGGATTCAACACAGAATCTTAGAAAAAAAGTGAAATATACATTTGTAAATGAAACGAAATGGTCAGACTTTGGGTATATTTTAGAGTTCAGGGAATGCATGTCCTTTTATCTTTTCTTTAAGAAGCAGTTTACTTAGTAGCTCTAAACATGATTTTCCTTAATTTTTTCCTGAAATAGCCACAGAAACATAAAAAAAGACAAAAAGTTGAAAATTGAACAATATTAGGAATGTGGCATGGGGAGGACTTGCTACTCTGCAGGTCTGATGGACATAATGTGAAAGGTTGGTGGAAAAATTCATGAACCCTCTGCTCTTTTAGGAAATGGCATGTAGTGTTAGCATGTTCACCTGAGCATATGTTGTTGTATAGGTGATATATCTGTGCTGTGCAGCCTGTGGTTTGCTCTTTGCTTCAACAACACAATCTTTCAAAATATTGAAAAATAGCAAATCCTGATTGTTTTTTTTTTCAGAGTGGTACCTTACTGACTTTATACAGAGTTTGTGCAATTATAAACAAAAAGCAAAAATAAGACATTAAGAGAGGAGAGAGAGAGAGAGAGAGAGAGAGAGAGAGAGAGAGAGAGAGAGAGGTTTCTATCATTGGAATATAGTCACCCAAATCAGTCAAGTGTAAGATGTTAGATGTATCAGAGTATAGTTGATGCCTCTTCCAAAACAGAGGAAAATAATGGAGAATGGGGCATGGAGAGATGGTTTAGCAGTTAAGAACACTGATTGTTCTTGCAGAAGACCCAGGTTCAAATTCCAGCACCCACATGGCAGCTAACAACTCTCCTTAACTCTAGTTCCAGGGGACCCAAAAGTCTCTTCTGTCCTCTGCGGGCATTGCCAGACATGGGTGCAGTTACCTACAGGCAATACATGCAACACATAAAATAAAAATAATGAATAAAATATTTTTTAATGTAGGATAATGATGATGATGATGATTATGAAAGAAGGAGGGAAGGAGGGAGGGAGGGAAGGACAGAGAGAGATAGTCAATCAAAACAAATCAATCAAGTGTTAAATGTATCAGTGTGGAGTTGATTGCTGTTCCAAAGGAGTGTAAAAATGGTAAGGGCTAGGAGTCACATTTGAGTCTAGCAGAGCCATGTGTGTTTTAGAATCCCGTCTTACTGAACTTTCACTATAAAGAGCAACAAATCAGAACCCAAAAGCTTAGAAAATGGGGTCAAGAACAATTCTCATGTTTGCACTTTATTAAATAGTAGGAGGAAAATATTTTCAGCCATCTAAACATCAGTATCCTGTTGATTTGGGTAACTTTAATGCAAACAAGTAATTTTAATGTAAACAAGTAATGTAACATGCAGAACACCAAGCAGGCAAGATTGTCCGAGCCTGAGAACCAGGACACTGCTGCAAGATAATGTCCTCTGGACAGGGCATGTCCACTGCACCCATTGTCTCTTATCTGTTTGCCTGCACAATATCTGCAAAGATCACATAAGTCTACATACCAACAGGGATGGAGGGAAATTTCTATAGGCCCCATTCCACCATGAAGAGTTAGAGGCAGTCAATATGGTTGCTGAGGGGTGATGAACGAGTTTTTTAAGGGATGAGTCATTACTAAGTGTTCATTCCTAAAAAACTTGCAAATAAGGGTAATACTGATTGGTCTTAGTAGGTCCTCTCTCACCCGCTATCTCTCTGTCTCTTGCTGTATGTATATTTAAATAAATATACTATATAATTTAAATAAATATACTTTCTATCTATTATTTTTATTTTATTTATATTTAGGGCACATGTATAATTATGGGTATATACATGAAAGAGGAAGAGGTCATGAATTTGAGAGGAGGTGGGGGAAACAGGAAAAGCAGAGGTGGGAGAAAGGGGCAGGAATGATGAAAACACAGTATACTCATGTATGAAATTCTTAAAAATATTGAAAAAATAACCTTACAATACAATCCATCAAATGATTGTTTTGGTCTGTGTGTCTTTGTCCCATTGGCTTTCTGGCTGTGGAGGCATGTCTGCCTATGTGATCACGGACATATAATTGGGTTTCAGAACTTCAAGTTCAGAGCTATTTCCATATTTCAACATACCACTGCCTTTTTTGTAAAACAAATTTGTTTCACTTTGATTTGGTAATTTGCTTGTTTGTGGCATAAAGGCTGAAGCAAAATAGATCCTTTGTTGTATTTGAAAATTCAAAACAAGTTTCCAGTAAAGGAAACTTCTGAAGAGAGCATGGATATCATTTTATGGTGAACAGGGTGATTTTTTTCTATATAATGATCAGATGAAACACCTATAGGCTACATCTACATTCGTTGAAATGAAAAGCTGAACAGAGGGAAAGGAAGAGGGCTGGAGGACTGGCAGAGGGAGACGTGTGGAGGATTAAGGATACCACTTTTGTGTTATTATGAGAAAAGGTAGTAGAACACATCTGGTTTTATGAATGAAGATGCAGCTGGAATGGAAGACCAGGTGCTCAGCTACATTTGATTTCTCATTTCTTAGTTGTAAAATTTTGACTTTTAACAAATTAGTGAATTGTAATTAGTGGATTGTAATATTTTTATATAGATTTCTTGTGCTTCTTCCCAAGTACCACTAACTAGAGTGTCCAATCCCCTCCCTCATAATCTCCCTGTATGTCTCCAGACCAGGATCTGGAGCATATAATCTCTACTTTCCCTGTGCTTCATATCCAGGACTAGTATGTAGTGTGTCCAAGTCCCTCATTTCTCCCTGGGCCAGCATCTAGAGTGTACAGTTCTCCTCATTTCTCACTGAATTTCCTTTGGGAAACTCCATTGCTGGAATTTATCTTTTGCCAAGTACAGCCAAATATTTCATTACAGTATTGATTTTATTTTCTCCTCCATGGACAATCCCATAGATACTACTTGTTAAGCAGTTCTATAAATCATTCTACTTCTCACTTGCTTTGTCTCCATTCAAGAGAAACCTGGGTAACTGATGCTGAGGCAGTCTTTCTAGAAGATCTATATCACCAACCTAAAGGAACTTTGTAACTGCCTGGATGAATTCTCCCAACACTTTCCAACTGATTCATGGGGATAAATGCTTTTTAAAGGAAAAGGAAATTTTTTGACAGTTCTAACTTTGGAAGAAATTTATGAGTGCCTACAGTGTCTTCCATGCTTTTCCCCAGTGCATCTCTGTAACACCTTAGCACCAGACTTTTATGTTCATTTTTTGGACAGGTTTCTATGTTCCCTTTGAGTATTATAAACCAGCCAGTGATAGCACACAGTTCTTTATTAGGACACTAACTGATTTCCATTAGCTCTGCCATCTGAGCTTTCTCACAAGGACAGGAACTTCATTTCATGGTTGTCTTAAAAATAATGTTAGGCATGTCATCCATTTTTCTGTTTTAATTTGAAAGCTAAATTGATACAATTTACTCAGTGCCTTGTTCTTGGATTCCTTGATATATTCTTAAATAGTTGACAACCATATTTATGACCTAGGACATCATCCACATACTTAGTAAGGAATGAGGGAGAATTGGTCAGCTCTATCTGCATGTCACCTGCATGACATGTGTGGAAGATGAGAGAAGTGCACTGGAGAGTTAGTAGCTCCAAAAAGGCAAATCCTTGTAATCTGGGAAGCGTTCCCTTTAGAAAGGCTGTTATTTATCACAGTTTAAACTTGTTTATTTTTACATTATTAATTTTCATGCAAACCAAAATTACTAAGCATTATTTTTTTTAAATTATCTCTAGCAGTATGCAACATGAGAAGCTAATCAATGGGGTTAAGAGAACAGTGTCAAAAGGCTGATTAATCATGTATAATAGCACCATTAGCTTCATATTGCTCTTTAAAAACAATCAGAGTAAATTAAGAATAATGAATCAGAAACTTGAGCATTGTATTTTCCTAGTAAGAAATAAATGTAATAATAGAGGATTGGCCTTGGATAAAACCCAAGGAAAGCACAATTTTGTTTAATAGCTGAACACAGGATCTTTCTTGGTTTTAAATATATGATAAAATTTGTGTAACTTTAAGACTACAATACCACTACTGTGTCTTTCTTTCGCAGATCAAAACTTCTGTTTCTTTATTGTGAAAATCTTATTAAAACACAGTTGCAATGAAGACTCTAAATCAAGTATGGTGACTTTTACTGCTCTAGTTTGACAAATATATGAGCCGTCTTCAGTTTAATTTATTATTTTGTGTAAGAATGCTTTACCTGCATGTGCATAGCATGCCCATTTGTGCAATGCCCATAGAGGCCAGAAGAGGGAGTTGGATTTCCCTGGAGCTGGAGTTATGGACTATCTTAGCTGTCCTGTGGATTCCGGGAACCATATCCAGGGCCTCTGCAAGAATAGCCAGTGCTCTGAGTCACAAGACAAGTCTCCAGTCCCTGGGCTATCTTCAACTTTTAAAAAAATTTCTTTATGCAATAGTTTCAGCACAGATTTATTTAAATTTCCTCTTTTGTATACTTTGCAAGAAAATAAGAAGAACGTCACTTTATATTTGGTATAATTTTGCTTAAAGTTTACATTTCTATTATCAATAATGACAGTTATATTTTTTCTCAATTTAACTTTTATTGCAGAGAAACCTCAGAAGTTTACAGATCACTTAAAAAGAAAACCCAAACCATCCATACTCCTTTTATTTAAAAAAGAAAGGACTTACACAGCTTGTTTATATACAGGCTAAACAGCCTCCAGTGGATACACTCATACAGAGGGACATATGGGGACACAAGCTTGACTTGGTAGGCCTCACCATATACAAGAGAATGCATGAAATCTGGTGGAGAGGACTATAGGGGATACAGATAGGGGACGGAGTCTAAATATTATTAAGATGTATTATCTGAAATGCACAAAAATTCATTTAAAATAAACATCGAAAAAGAGAAAAACAGCACACAAGAAGATAAGCAAGTGACTCTGTGTCTTACGGAGCGCAACATAGGTTTCAATGTGTATGCATTTGATCACAGATTAACACTAACATTTGGTGACTAACAACACTGATCTGTTAAATTATAAACGATCAAAACTGATGATTTTCAGCACCTGTTGCCCACACATCTCAGAAGTCACAACTCTTTGAGAAAGGTTTCCCTGTACAACTGAGTTTTGAACCCTGAAAGACAAAATGAAACAAACATAAATTATCCCAACTTTTCCCCTTTTGTCATTCCTGAACATCACTGTATCTTCTTAAATGTAAAGAAGATTGAAAACGTCATTGAAATGCTTTATGATGGCTGTATTTTTCCTAGATGAATATCTTGTTTTATGAATATTCCAAAAGTAAATGAGAACTATTTGCATAACTCCTTAATGATCTTTCTTTTTTCAAAAACATGCTCCTAATTTTATAGATCCATAAACATGTCTTTTCCTTATGTGAATGAAAAATAATATATTGGCTACCAGAATTCGTGCTTGAGTACTGGTTTTTGAAAAGCATAAATCATGTTAAGAATTACATTTGGGAAGGATTTGCTATAAGAGTGACCTACTGAAATGTGTTGACAGTATACTGAACTTTTATATTTCTTGCCTTGGCTCATGAACTTCCATGTACAAAGTCACCAGCTTTTTTCTCATTGTCATTAATATCTTATAATCTACAAATGAGAAAAATGTGGTGCTGAGAAATGGTGTTTACTTGGCAGACATTTTATGAAATCACATTTTAATAAATATTACCATTTATAATTACAGAAATGTTTCTTTAAGGAAGATTTTTCTGTATTTTTATTAACATTACAAATTAAACTAGCTTTGTGTATGAGATAAAATGTTAAACCCACAGCCTCTGAAGAACTTTGGAAAATTGCCAGAATTAGTAATTTAGAAGCAATATAACTTTATTTTTTCAAAACACTGTTAGTATAAGTTACTGGAAAGTACTTGCATGTACGGCTTTGTTTTTCTTCGTTGATTCATTCATTCACTCATTTATTCATTCAAAGTATTTACTGAATAATTTAGATTCCTATGTCCAATGAATTCTATAAAGTGTCAATGATTTCATATGAAAAGAGGTAGTTTATCTTTCATGCATTCAGTAAGGTCATCCAATAATTAAAGCAAGTATTAGCAATGAAATACATGCAGGTGGCTATGCCACATACGGAAGAGGACAGACATCAGTCAAGAAGCCTTCTCCACAGGTGTGTATGAGATGAGATTCTAACAGTCAGTTTCCTAGAAGAGAAGCATTTCATGTCCTACCCAGCAGGTGTGGCAGTCCAGATCGTTGGTCACACCCTAGGTTTTCATCCATTTAATAGCAAGAAAGAAAACTAAAGGTGTGGGTGAGAAAATAGGGAGTTCGTGTTTACCCTGAAATTTGGAATTTTAAAGCATAAGAAGGGAATACGATAAAATTTAACGCATAGTTAGCTACAGATGATTATGAGGTTCACTTTAATTTCATATGTTCAATGTTCTTGTATAAAATGTGGATCAGTCTTAGGATTCGACACACACAAAGCTTCATCCTCTTCACTTTAAAATTACGGGAGCTTGGGCACACAAAGTTGGCTTACTGCTCAGAGCACCATCTGCAGTGACTGAACATGAAAGCAGCATTCTCTGCTTTCTTGGTAAGTGCTCTGGGAGGTGGGGCAACCTTTTGCCTGGACTGTGTTTTGACTCACAAGGTAGCAGTGATAATTTAATAAGGAACACAGATCATGAAAGTTTTTCATATTTTAGTATAACTTTAATGGTCTTTAGGTATTACTTTGTACACGTACAGTCTATGCCTAAAACATACCCTGTTTAGTTGCTCAGAAAGAGTTTTTCAACTTGTTCTTTCATCAGACAGAAAATATGTCTTTTCCAAGTGGCAGCTGTTCCTGTCTGCCGTGTAGAAAATCAAGCATGAAAATACCCTGTAGACTAGCCATTTCATCTGGCTGCATTGTTAGGAAACACCTGTGAAGTTCCTTCGCCAGTGTGTAAGTTTTAAATAGCATTCAGCTGCTACAACTTCTTAATCATTATACATACATTTTTTCCTATGAAGGAAATATAGCATTATTGAAGAAATTGATAGGGTATCAATTCAATTAATTCTACTACACAAAACATTTACATTTATCTATATTCACTCACAAAATATAAAGTGGAATAGTAAGATAAAATTGGTATATTCTATTCAAGACATATTAAAAGAATAACCTTAGAAAAACTGAATTTAACACAGTTTATTTGAGGAAAGAATGCCTCATAAATCAGGCATCATGAAAGACAGGAGAAGGTCAGCCAGCTCCAAACACCAGTGTAAGAACTCAGGTTTTAGACACAAAGAAATGATGGGACATAGTGACATATAGAGACAATCTGGTTACTTACAGCTTGGCTTAGTCTTAGCTGGGTATGTTGTAGTAAGGCACATGCCTTACATAGACATTGTCTGATCAGTTGTCAGCTGTAATTTGCTAATCTCAGAAGCTGTGATGTACCCAACAATCTGTTACAAGAATATATTTTTGTTAATTTGCAGCATTAACTCAAATTAAGTTTAACATTTATCAGAAGACATGATTACTATATTCTTTGAAGAAGTGACTGAAAAATAAAACATATTACTACATAATATAATATTCTAGAGGAATAAATATTAGCAATATAAAGTATAATACAATAAACTTTAACTGGGTAAATCTAGTAATGCAGCAATGATGGGAAATAAAGCTCTTTAATATTCACTTATTTTGAAATCACTCGTGGTCACGTGAGATTTCTCAGTTATTCTTTCCCATTCCTTTCCTCCCTTTTCTCTCATTCAGTTTTTCCTTCCTAATCTCTCAGAGTTTCATTCAATCTAGATTTCACTTAGTTGCAAATCATTTTGTATATTATATACTGTACTTGCTCAGGGAAACAGTTTAACAATTTTCCCTTAGCAATGAATGCACCTTACATAACTTTGTCATTACCCAGTCATAATGGTTGTGCTGTATGTGCCTTTCTTTGGCACCCATGGTGGTTCCACGGCACTGGTGATTTTGTGGAAGATACTATGGTCATTAGGTTGCATCACTTGGTATGCACAGCAAAGAAGAGCTGGGCACCTTACCTAAGCCACTAACAAAGGTCTTGAATTCATGACAAGTTCTGATGACTGATAGATTCTAGAAATAGAATTACTGGATCATTGGGAATGAATATATCCTTTACTGAATAATGGCAACTTTCTCTCCAGCATGATTGCATCAATTGTATTCTCATTAGTAGGGTTTACCAGTTTGCAATTCTTCATGTTCACTTGATGGATAAGAAGATACTACTGTAGCTATAACATGAAAACCATTTAAAGACACATTCCTAATATGATATCGTCCTTATGTGGAAAGAATTTGGCTTTCTATGAAGTTCATTTTTACCCTACAAAAGCATTTAATTTTTTTTTTTGGTCTTTTTGAGACAGGGTCTCCCTGTAGCCCCAGCTGTCCTGGAACTCACTATGTAGACCAGGCTGGCCTTGAACTCACAGAGATCAGCCTGCCTCTGCCTCCTCAGTGCTGGGATTAAAGGCGTGTGCCACCATGCCCAGCTCAAGACTTTAATTTTTTTATTTCATCTACCTTAATCATTTGCTGGCTGAAAAAACTGTAACCATCTTGGGCATCTACCTGAGAGTCACAAGTACCTAAAAATGGCCTAGGCAGATTTAAAAGTTTATTCAGATCATTCATTAAAATTATGATGAACATAGGTTTTATAGTGATAAGAGTATACATGGCAATCATTTTTGGTTCAAAGATATTGTATCAACAGTTATAGAATATCTTAATGCTACTTGTGGAAAACTAAAACATGTCAGGGGTGAGATAACAGCAGGTGAATCGTAGATTTAAATATAATTTTTCCACAATGAGACTGCTAAAAGAAAACATAAGTAAATATTATTATAATCTCTGGGTTTCAGATTTTAAATTAAATTTTGTAGTTCATAAATAGATGATTAATGATTAATATTAATTTACTGATAAATAAATCATGAATAGTGATAATTTACTGATAAATAGATCATAAATAGTGTATTATATAGTAACTCGTAGCTAATGGTAATGATATGTTGATAACATTGCTTCAGGATGTACACAGAGTAATGTTCACCTTCAATTTGCTGGGAACATAAACTGGCAAAACTCTATGTTTTAAAAATATGCTCTCACTTCAGTATACACTGCATTCATAAAGTGATATGTAAATTTAACTTTAGTGCGATGTCTCAAATCAGTATTAATACTGTCTCCAAATGGAAAGAACTTAGTCACACCAAGAGAATTTCGTTAAATTAATCATTATATTTTACTCAGTGCTGCACAATGAGCCATTAGAAATACTATATATCTAAAAAGCACTTGATAGTTTGTGTGGATGTGTGTTCCTATGTGTATGGATGTGCAGTACAGCACATGTGTGGTCAGAGACAACTCTAGGTGTCCTCTCAAGGGGATCTCTCTTATCACTGTTGGGTAAAGTAACCTGTGAGCATCTTGTGATTTTTTCCTTCCTTTACCCGAAAAAAGGCATGTGGTGATTATAAGTAGTGGACTTTCTGACTCTGACTTTTACATAGGTTCTGAGGATCTGAAATCAGGTCGTCAGGGCTGTGTCATAAGAGCTTTGCCTGCTGTCCATCTCACCACCCCCCTTGATAGGTTTTTGAGTAGGAAACATTACAGATAAACCTATAGGATGTAATACATAATTGATAAGATAATTTATTATATCTGTTATTAAGATGATTAATATTAATTACTGATACTCATCTTAGTAATATGAATTATGAAGTAGATGACCTACAGATGTATTTTGATAAGATTAGTATAACCAAAAACATAAGTATTTATATGGCTTTATTTCATTAAGTTTGATCTAGTGAAATTCAGAAAAAAACCAGCCTTGCTTTTCTCAGATTAGTGCTTCAATCACATTCTATCAACTCTCCAATGTCTTTGGACGATATTTTCGACAGATCCCATATGTGTGAGGCTAGGTCACATCAGGAAACAGATGGCAAACAGCATTGAAATGTAAAGGGGCTTGATAAGGTGGTATTTACAGAGACACTGGTAAGATTAAGAAACCAAGGAGAAAATAGTACCTGGCACTTGCCCAGGGACTTTAAAGAGTGGTAGTTACTATGTGGCAGGCCTTCAGAGGTCATATCTAAGAACTGTTACTGGGGCCCTGGAAGCAGGAAATTATAGCCTTGGACAAAACAGGTGTTATCACTATAGGTAAGAATCACACTATCCAGATATATCTAGTAGAATTGATATAAAACAAATGAATAGTCTGAATTTCCTCTCTTCCATAGGTGATATCTTGTTGCTTCCACAAACGCTTGGGCAAAATCAGTAGCAGGGACATGGATCCGTATTGGAATGTATTGGAATCAGTGATGGGCAGCCTCTTAGTCATTGAACCAGAAATAAAAAAGAAAAAATAATTAGTAAGAAGATCCAGATACAGAATAGCTAGAATAATGCAGCGTGTCTCTTTTGTGAGGTTTAGGCCACATTGTTTCTGACAAATTAGAACATCTGGTCAAAACCATACAAGTATACTAACCTAATTTTAGTTTAGAGTTACTCTCTGTCCTTGCTTCTATCTTCCATCAGTGGATTCCTTACTGCATAATCTTCTCTTCTCCTCCTCAAACCTGTGAATAGAAGTTGTTTAAAAGAACTGCACATTACACTAAACCTTCTGCGAGGCTGATTAAAAGATTAGCACTTTAATAATTGTGGAGAGCTTGGAATATTGCAGGTACAGAGCTAGTCACAATTTATCTTTTGCTATCTATAGCACCCTTGATAGTCATTCCTTTCCTGTGTTGTGTCTGATCTGACATCCTGTGACTACCATGTGACACCTTTCAGACTGCATTAACTTAACACATCACTATCTTCAAAAGTTGAGACTTCTAGAGCAGACATTCTGCACTTTTCTTACATACCTGCTTTTTCCACAGGCACTTGGAGTCTTCTGATTTATTATTTTCTTTGTTCTTTTGCTATAAAATTTCAGGAAGCTGCTGATACATGCATGAGATAACTGCAGGTGTGGAATGAAATGGACATGAGAGATGTATATGTGTCACAGGCAGCAGAGCTGGATGGATGGGTCAACCTAAGCCCTTTGGAGTTCAGCCAATTTCATCCTGAGCCCCAGTTGTTGTAAGTGGATCTGCAGGACTTTAAATATTTTTCCTGCTGGATTTTAGTCTTATTTGGTTAGCTCATTCCATGCTATGTACTGATTCTTCCCTTTTGGAAAAGAATGTTTGTTTTTTGTTTTTTTTTTTCTGTGTCATTTTATGCTGTAAGTATATAACACTGTAACATCTTTTGAAATTATACAAGTTCAAAGTAGAGAGATTTTGGACTTTTAAAATGCTGGAGTTGTGCATGCTGACACCATTGCTGTAGGTTTTATGAGCAAGGTCCCAGGATCCTGTCAGACTCTGTTTCCTTATGGTCATGTACATCCTCCCCTGGCTCTTATAATACTTCCACCCCCTTTCCTGCAACTGGCTTAATATAGCAGTCCTGTCCAGGGACCCACACTCTGCAGATTCTTATTCTGTATGCTTTGGCCATTTGTGGCTTTTTGTGTTAATTGCCCCTCTGTTGCACGAGGGCTTCATTGATGAGAGTTGAGAGTTGTATTGGTATTCTCTCTTTTTCTTGTTCCATTGTGTTCTGTGATCGTTAGGCATAGAGGTTCCATTGTAGACGTGTCACACTGGGTTGAGCATCTCACAGACACTTATTTTTTCTGTGTGACCAGTTATGGAACTCTTTAATAGTCTCCATCTGTGGCAAAAGAAGCTTCATTGATGAGTGGTGACTGACATGTTTGTCTGTAAATAAAGGATCCATATTTTGCGTTACATTTGTCCAGAGATGTTACAGCCTTAGGATTTTCTCTAAGATCTATGACCTCTCCAGCCATGTTTTTTTGACTATGTTTAGACTACTGTACATGAATTCCCTCCCATTGAGAGGGCTTCAAGACCAATTAAGTAGTTGTTGATTACCCCCAAGATAATAAAATAATAATAAAACGCTGGAGTTCTTAAACTCTTTGCAGACCCTTAAAGTTGAATTGATTGTGTTTTACATTATAGCATAGTAAACAACATATGGGAATAAGTGACTTAAAAGTGCTATATCCAGGGGCTGAAGAAATGTCTCAGTGGTTAAGAACACTGGTTGTTCTTTGAGAAGACCTGGATTCGAATCTTACCACCCACATGGCAGCTAACAATTGTCTATAACTCCAGTCCCAGGGGATCCAACAGCCTCTTCTGACCTCTGCAGGCATTGCACGACATGGATGCACTTACCTACATGCAGGCAATACACGCATACACATAAAATAAAAACACTAAATAAAATTTTTTAAAAAATTGTATATGGTCTAACTTTTTTCAAATATAACTAATTTTTTTATTTGTTGATTTTTTTGTGTGTATATCATACAGAACATCCCAAAGAATCTTATTTATTTATATACCCACTTCCCAAATGGCACCCTCCCATAGCGCACCCCAAGCCCATATATTCTGTCATTCCTGTTATTGTGCACTATGTTGGTGTCCCCAGCCATTCCCCAGTGCTTGTCCATCTGCTGCATCTAGTCAGCCTATCTAGAGATCCTTGTTTTAGGAAAATCAGCTGTTCCTCATCTAGCAGCAATCAGTTGTCATTATTCCTTTAGATAAGATTGGGGTCTGCTGTTCATTTTCCCACTTCTATCCTGGGTTATTGCCTGGGAGTCTCTTGGGCCATTCTGGCCAACAAATCAAAGGAAGGTATCTCCTGTCTGGCATTTTTTCTTGTTATGTAGCCTTTAGGTATACAAATGGACTCTTAAATAATTATATTGATCCCTTTAATTTTTGGTTATAATTTCCTTTTGGGTGTTTAAGACCCTACAGTTGGCCCAGATAAATCAATTTATTTTTACTCTTAAGACAATTTGAGGATCTGATCCTCAGGGCTTAGGAGGAGCCGCTGGCTCCTTCCTTTTACCAGTTCCTTCTATGTGAAGGTAAGTCAAAGGTCCTGCTTGACCATAGCTGGCTTCACTTGGAGGCATGGGGGAAATGTTTCCTCTGTGTTTACTCTCCTCTTTATATCTGGACACTAGTTCAAGTCCATTTGGTGGGATCTCCACGGCCTCCTTGTTCAAGAGGACAGATGACTCACCACAGTTACTGGACATTTTGAGAAATACTCATAGTCCCCTGGAACTTAGTCGACCTAGGAGGTCAAGGAGCAAAAAGTGTCCTTTATGACCCTCTGACCAAATTAATATAGGCCTCAAAGTAGGCTCAAAGTACGGCTCTCAAACATCCAAGAAGGTTAGTTCCACCGGTCTCATACTTTTAACTACCATGTGCCACTTAGATGAAGTTTGGGCAAAGACCAAACGTTCTCAGCCTAACCTGGCCTAGACATATATTATATTCCTTGATCTAGTTGTGTGTATAATTTGTCAGTAGGTTGTGGACTAATATGGTTCCCTCTGGTTTTCTAAAACTAGCTAGGTGTTATTTATCTCTCGCATTGTCTAGCCCTTCCACCATAGTTTCCCCATTTAAGGATCCCCTGTTTTTCCCGTTTCTCCCTTAATATTTCCCTTTTTCTATGGTCCCACCTCCTTTCCCTTTATCCCCTAGGTTCCTTGTGTAACCTTCCCTCCCCTGCTTAAAATAGCCCAATTTTTATTCATATCTCCCTTATTAAAATTTTTATATAGTCTAATTTTTAAAAACAGTGATATATCCAGCAGAAATTGTGTAGATCTGTGATAGTGTTGTCCACTTGACAGAATCTAAAATTCAATTGGGAGATAAGACATTGGGCAAGGTTATAGGGGATTACCTTAATTGCTCTAGATGGAGTTGGGGTATCATTCCATGGCTAGAATCTTGGACAATATAAATGCAGAAAATGAGCTGAACTGAGCAACAGCAAGCCTGAATTCATTCATGCTCTTATTCTGCTTGTGGATGTGATATATCCATCTTCTTCAAGATCTTCATGCCCTAACTCCCCACACTGGTGGACTATACCTTTGAAATGTGGGCCCAAATATACCCTATTACTTTTAAGTTTCTTTTGTCAGGGTATGTTATCACAGCAACAGAAAAAGAAACAAAGATAATTTTTGAGAGTTATCTATATCCATAGTTCTATATCTATTTTCTTGAGAGTACAGAACGTAACATGTACCCAGCCCAGGCCAGAGGTAGGACTCAGAGCCCACTGTTTTGAAGGATAGTCAGAGTCTTGCAATTTAAGTTTCCAGTTTTACAAGCTGTTGATTATGGGCAAGTGACTTAAGCCCTAATGACATCTAAGTGTGCTAATACCTAATGTGCTACCATATGCAAACAGACATAACTGCAGGAACCAGGACAAGGGTAAGGAAACAGTGAGGTAAAGGAAAAGAAATAACCTGAAGGAGAAGAAAAGTAGGTAACAGGCCTTAATAAGGGAGATATGGATAAAAATTGGGTTAGTCTAAGGGAGGGGGGAGGGAAGGGTATATGAGGAACCTAGGAGATAAGGAGAAAGAAGAAGCTCAACAAAGGTAGGATCATAGGAGCAAGGGTATTAGCAAGGAAGAAAGGGGGGGAAGTGCAGGCACCTTAAGTGGGAAAACCATGATAGAGGGGGGAGACGATACAAGAGAGAAACAATGCCCAGCTAGTCACGAAAACCAGAGGGAACCATATTATTCCTACAATCTACAGGAAGCCAGTACTCTGAGCACAGTCCCCGCTGCCGTGACCCTCTCTCCTGCGGCGCTGGCTGAAGCCCTGCCTATGTCTCTCAGTCAAGGAAAAGCCTTAGTAGGCAGAGTTGGAAATGACAGACTATTTTTAACATGAGCTTTCTATCCCACAGTTCTGGTTCTTACTTCTATTATCATTACTTATTCATAGACTTTTATTCCCAAATATCATTACCCTTTACAGTAATAGGATCAGCAAAGCAACCACTTAAAACAAAACAAACAAATGTAGGCATCCAAGTCTTGCACACCAAAAGGATGCATTTTCTCCACCTCTGCAAACCCCCCGCCCCCCGGAAATAGTTCTTGTCAGCCACCCGCAGCTCTCTTGCATTCAGTGACAAAGGGGCTGGTGATGAGGAAGGCATGGAGACAGTGACAGTCTAAGAGAACAGGAGGGAGCGACAAAATCTGAGGAAAAAGGAGCGGGGCGGGGGGGGGAGGAAGGGGGGCAGAGACCAGAAGGGAAGTAGACGCCCTGACACTGTCAGCAGAGCAAGACCCGCCCTGTCACACTCATTCAGCAACTGAAAGTGTGACCATGGAGCCATCCTGTCTGTTAACAACAGCTACCGTGTACTGGGGACCTACTATGTGCTGTTGACAGCTACCACATACTGAAGGTCTATTATATACCATATGCACAGCTACCATGTGCTGAAGGTCTATTGTGTGCCACTGACAGCTACCAAGTACCAAAGGCCTACTGTGTGCCATTGATAGCTACCACAGCTACAGCAATAGAGACCTATTGTACACCTTCAATGGTACCATGTACTAAAGACCTACTGTGCACCGTTGTTTGATCAGGGTCTCATGTAGCCCAGGCTAGCTTCACACTCACTGTGTAACCCAAGATGACTTTAAACTTCTAATTGTCCTGCCTCTACCCCCTGAGTGCTGGAGTTAAAGGCATGTGCCACCACAACCACTTTCTGTGGTGCTGAAGGTCAAACCCAGGGCTTTGCACGCTAGGCAAGCACTCTGACAATGGGGCTACACCGCGGGTTATTTGATTGCATGACTTTTAATGGTGGGCATGGCTGCTCCCACTTCACAGTTTAGAAGCCTGAGACTTAGAAAGGCTTAGATCTTACACAGCCTCGTGTTCTGCTCACCACCTCTATCTGTTCACGTGTTTGTTTACATATACGCCATGATTTAAGACATGTAGGCAGAGCGGAGCCGCACATCTCAGTCTGGTTAGTACGTGCTGGGCACTGGCTTGGTTAGTTGACTGAATACAGATGCTTAGCTGTCAAGAGTTCAGAATTTTTAATGCTGTTGTAATGAAATGCTTCTTTTAATTAAAAAAAAAAAACTACAAGAGGACATAAAATGGATGACATAATATAATTAAATAAGAAGTAATTGCATATCAGCAGCATTATCAGCAGCGTTATTGCCATTGTTCTGTTAGCGTGAGAAAGGAAAGATAACAAGTTTTCTGGCTGATTATCTCACCAAAGAGTGATCGTAATTGTATTTATATTTAATGAGGAAAAAGAACAGTGACAACTTTACTATGAATAACTAAATTGAAGCTTTCCAGTCAAACAATGTCTACACACACACACACACACACACACACACACACACACACTATTTTTCCTATGTTGTTTTTTTGCTTAATGTATTTGCTCAAAATTATCTTTGCAATAATTGATAGCATTTTTATTCTTGAACAACAGAATCTCAAGCATGATGTATTTGATTTTTAATTATAAAGATGATACTATACTTTTAAAAAATTTCTAAAACTACTAAATATTATTTCTTTGTGATTTAGAACTAAAACTTTGAAAGTTCATACAATCATGAAAATACTCCCAGGAAACTTGTGTGTCATAGAGCACAGTTCTGTCATATTCATCAAAGATGTTTTACTCTATTTAATTCAGCAACTTGTCTTAATCAGATTTGTAGTGAAGATGACATATTTGACATTTAAGATCTTTTGTTAATAAATTATGCAACTCATATTTTAACATCAGCAAAAATGCATAAAAAGTGCATAATCAGTTATTGGCAAAAAAGAATACCTTGCTTTTCTATCATCATAACATAGCATACATATATATAAAACTTTATCCATTTAAGATAGTGTGCATAGTTTTCCTGAGTGTTTTATGGAACAACTCCAGGATAGAACATGTTGTATCATAAATGAAATTGCGATAAGAGTAGGAGGTATGCATCATGTAGTGTCTTCGGTGATAGTAGGATAAAATTAGGTATCAATATCAGATCAAAAATTGAAATTAATTAATTTGTGGAAATAAATATCGAATTCTCAAACTACTAGTGTACTGAAGAAAAATAAAAAGGAAAATTGGAAAATGATGAAGGAACAGGAAAAAAAAAAAAACAAGACACTAAGTTTTGTACTAATATTCAATTTAAAGAGCCAGGAAAATGAAGAGATTGAACTTCAAGAAAACACAAGGAAGTGAATAATAATACTACAGAAAGTTTAGATGAAATAAAATATAGAGAAGAAATGCCAAAAATCAATTAAACCAAGAGCAGATGCCTTGAAAAGATTACCAAGTCTGACATGCTGAGCCACATTGCAAGGTGGGAGACGAAGAATCAGATTACTGAACTCAGAAGTGAAATTAGTGACAATAATGTTGATTCCATAGAAAATTTAAAAAATGATTAAAAGATAGAACTATGACCCCGTGAACATCAAAAATTGAGATGAATGGTAAAAACAATTAATTTACTAGGAACACAAAATTTACCTTATTCAAGAAGAACAGGAAGGATACTAAATATTGCCTACATGAATTGGGTCAGAATACCTGTGTCTTCGGATCTGTTTGTTTTATATGAAACCTTATTCTTAATTCATCTCTCTCAACAGTTTAAACACACAAGGAAATGATTTGAAAATACCTGTTATAATTTTCCAAGAAAAATCTTCTTATTTCTACTATTGAACTGTCTTCATAAAAATGTTCCATTCAGTTTCCTCCCAAGTCCCACTGTCCCTACATATGACTAACTCTGACTTCTTGCTCAACAGGTTGAGGAGATTCCTTCTATGATACCTCTGAGATGCAAAGGAATTCTAAACTTGTGAATATGCCATGCTCTTAGTTTCTGACCCAAATACCTTTTACCACTTAATTCAGTGGGCATTACCTTTTTCTTACTGATATTTCTCCAAATATTGAGACTCAATGCAACTGTAAGTCTGTAAAATACAATGCAAGCAACATAAACAAAACTAGTTTTTGACTAAGGGGCATTACTATTAGACTTTCTTAGGATTGGCAAGTAAAAGCCTATACTCATTTTTTCCCCTTCCATATGGCATGCATCTCTATTCTTAGCAGACAAACTTACTAGAAGTACATTACACTTAATGTTCATCTAAACTAACATTTGTAAGTTTGTTTTGCTTTTTTTTTTTTTAAAAAAAATTTTTTGTCTCCAGGGCCTCCCTGTAGCTCCAGCTGTCCTGGAACTCACTATGTAGACCAGGCTGGCCTCTAACATGTTGATGAGCCATTAAGTCTAACATAGTTAAAAAGTTTGCATCCATTAATTCTAACATAGTTAAAAAGTGCTGCATCATATTATGTTAATATATGTTAGCTAACAAAGTTATCCTGTTAGTTAACAAATGGGTAATTATGTTAGAGATAGCACAAAAGTTAACAAAATCCGTATGTTTTCACATTACCTGAAATTTTCTCATACAGGAATTATTGTTGAAAGAGAGATGCATGTTATCCAACTTCTTACCAATAGCCTTCATTTCCTTATGAATTATGAATGACCCATTTTATTTTCTACTCTTTGAATGCATCAAATTGAGGGAAGAATATAATTGTGTAACATCCTCAATAATGAAAACCAGAGGAATATTATCATGATGAGGAAAATGAAAGGACCTGAGTGCCTTCCCAGTGACCAATTTAATCTGGAATTTTCTTGGTACAAATACAGTTTTTTTTTATTTTAATTTTTATTTTTATTTTCTGTGTATGATTCTGTGTACCAAGTGAGTGCAATGCCCATGGAGGCCAGAAGAGGACATTGGATGACCTGAAACTGAAGTTACAGAACGTTATTAGTCACCATGTTGGTGCTGAGAAACAAACCTGGGTTCTCTGGAAGAGCAGTCAGTGCTCTTAAACACTGATCCTTCTTTCCAGCCCCCTTGCTTATATATTTTTACCATATTTATACCATTATTTCATCATCAAAAATTTTCCCCCAAATACTTAATGTTGAAATAGAAAAATATCATATCTGACTGTAATTTGTATTAAATGGCTCTATTTAAATTTGTTTGAATATCAAGTGTTGTATAATAGAATAAGAAATTATTCCAAAAAACTATATGCACATAATATGAAGACCCTAATATGAATATGCTTATAAAATAATATAATACACTATGTAGAAATTATATTAGAAAATAAGGAATTTGTTATATCAATAATTTAGCTAAAGTGATCACTTAAAATTAAACTGTATATTGTATTTCTGAAAGGCGTACTTACACACTTTAGAATTATTTAGGTACATTAGATAAAAATGTAGAAATTATGCTCCCTCCATCAGTACAGTTATATTATCAAATTCACTTGTTTTTGTGTTATCTTAAGAATGGGAACTACCTCTTCAGAGGGGAGAATGTTAGAGTAGCCAAAAGCCCCATTAAAAAAAATCAAAGAAGAGTACATGGAGTTATCAGAAAAAAAGTGATGGGGAGATATGGGAGGAGTTGGAGGGGAGGGAGTGAGCATGAATTTGATCAAAACACCTTATATGCATATATGAAATTCACCAGAGCTTGTCCATGTGCTGAATCTAGTAGGCATATCTAGAGATTCTTGTTTTAGGAATATTAGTTGTTCCTCATCTAGCAGCAATCAGTTGTCAATATTCCTTTAGATAAGATTGGGGTCTGCTGTTCATTTTCCCACTTCTATGCTGGGTTACTGTCTGGTACTCTCTTGGACCACCCTGAGAGTTGGACCACCAACTCAAAGGAAGGTACCTCCTGTCTGGCATTGTTTCTTTTTCTGTAGTCTTTAGCTATACATATGGACTCTTAAAAAATTATATTGACCCCTTTAATTTTGGTTACACTTTCCTTTTGGGTGTTTAAGATCCTAAAACTGGCCCAGATAAACCAATTTATTTTCACTCTTAAAACCATTTCAGGATCTGTTCCTCAGGGGTCACATGGGCTTGGGAGAAGCTCCTGGCTCCTTTCATTTACCAGTTCCTTCTATGTGAAGATAAGTCAAAGGTCCTACTCGACCATGGCTAGCTTCGCTTGGAAGTATAGAGGAAATGTTTCCTCTGTGTTAACCCTCCTCTTTGTAGACTGGACACTAGTTCAAGTCCATCTGGTTGGGTCTCCACAGCATCCTTGATCAAGAGGACAGGTGACTCACCACAGTTACAGGACATTTCATAGTCCCCCGGATATTAGTTGACCTAGGATGGAAAGGAGCAAAAAACTGTCCTTTACGTCTCTCTGTCCAAATTGGTATAGACCCCATGGTATGGTGATTAAACATCCAAGAAGGTTAGCTCCACCAGTTTGGTACTTTTAATTACCATGTGCCATGTAGATAAAACTTGGGCAAAGACCAAATGTTCTCAGCTAAACCTTTCCTAGAGATATACTATATTCCTTGATCTAGCTGTATGTATCATTTGTCAGTAGGTTGTTGAACTAATATGGGTCCCTCTGGTTTTTTAAAACTAGCTAGACATTATTTATCTCTTGCATTGTCTAACCCTTCCACCGTCATTTCCCCATTTAAGGCTCTGCCCCCATTTTTTTAATTTCTCCCTTAATAATACGCTTCTCCTATGGTCCCACCTCTCTTAAGCTCCTTCCTTCCCAAAATCCCCTAGGTTCTTTGTATAACCTTCCCTCCCCCCTCCCCTTAAAATAACCCTATTTTTATCTGTATCTCCCTTATTAACCCCTGTTTCCTACTGTTCTCTTTCAGATTCTTTCTTTTTATTTACCTCCCTGGTTCCTTTTCAAAAATTTTTTTAATTAAAAAAATGGGAACTACTGTTTTTATACTACAAACTTCTCAGTGTCTTAAAATGTATGAAATGTATTCCATTATAAATTATGTTTTTATTATTTTGTATTATCTGTTTTTGTGTGTCTATGGTCCAGTATATACACATTAATGCAGGTGTCCTCTGAGGCTTCAGATACCCCTAGAGTTTGATTTGCAGGAAGGTACTCGTAACAGACCCATTGTCTTCTGCAAAAGGAGTTTGTGCTCCAGGTGCTGAACCAAATCTCCAGTCCTTGAAGCATGTTTTTAAATACTGGACATTGTTTTAAAAATCACACAAGGCTTTAAAAACAAGGTTTTAAGAAACAAGGCAAAACTAAGGAAGAAAACATGATAAAATCAAAGAATAATTTCAGATTAGACAGTGGTTCATTTTTGCATTGTTAATTTTTTTCTGGGTGGGGGATATTTGTTTCTCTACTTTGCTTAAAACTAGATTTATAATCATGCCCAACAAACAAAAATAAAGGAACAAACAAGAGAGATGCTAACTGTCCAAGGGAAGAGCTGTTATTCTCCTCAATTTTCCAAATCAAATTAAGGGTGTGCTCCAACCACGTAATGCAATATATCCTATACATTTAAAGTAATCAGGAAGTCACTTTGATTAATGGTCTTTTATCTGTATTCATTTCCTTAGTCTAATTTTAGATGAGAGTGGACCATGTCTGCATGAATTTTCTGTAAATAAGCTATTACTGAGAGTGATGTACTTAAAATTTTATGCTAATAAATTTTGAACTTTAGAAAATAGCCTATTTTCTGGCAATTGTTATTGTTTTGTGAATAGAGCATCTAAGTGGATTAGCCATATGTTTAGATTTCCTGAGTAAAGGAAGAATATGTTAATCTGTATAAGAAATAGATTTGGACATGTGCAAAAAATTTAATGAAAATATTTTTATAGCTCATCATTATTAGCTAAAATATATCAGTAGAACACAAAACTCAGAATAATACAGCTTTTTCAAACAGAGCATTCAATACTTTGAATCATGTCCTTTCCTCTCAATATATTAAGGATTTTCACATAAATTATTTATATAAATAAATAATTGATATTATCATTAAATAAATAAATAATATTTGAGATT
>NW_008348795.1:2344611-2385562 GCF_000622305.1 Nannospalax galili
AATACCAGTTTTGCATTTGAAGTCAATTATACATTTTAATTGAGAATACTTGGCTTCATCCTGTGACAACTTTTGTAATCCATTTTTATCTAGATTTCAGATTATTGATTGATTTGAATGACTGAATGCAGATAATGTATCATGAACAATGAGTGATCAGTGTGTGGACAAGAGACAGTTGCATGTTCTGATTATCCACCTGCACAACACCATACAACTCAGAAACTACAACTCAGAAATCATCTGCTTATTCAGATAAGGCTTTATGCACATTGTTTACATGTGTTTTACCAATCTTGCCGAGCAACTTAACACACATTGAAGAGAAAATACCTTTCTTTGGAATTTATTTTTACTTTACTTGAATTTGGAAAAAAAAAAACAAAACCCTGTGGATAGACTAAATAGAAAGCAATTATAAACTTCAGAAAAATTGTTTTCAGTTTCAAATATTGTTCTAAGTTTTCTGTTGCATAATCTTTAAAATGAACAGTTTTTGCATTTATGACGTACTAATGGTAGCCCTACTGGAACAATTGTACTTCAGCTTTTAGGAGCTGGACACTTTTGTTTGGTGTGTATTTCACAATAGGCTCAGGCAGCAGTGCTAATTCATTCGAACAGGTCCACATCATGAGGAAAAGCAGTTGAAAGTGTGTATCCCTTAGCTTGACATGATTTGCACTTAAACAATTTCTTAAGGGAAGAATTCTGAACAGTTGCAGTCTTCTGAGGAATAGGAATAATTTTATTATATTAAAGCTCATATTTCTCATTAGAACATCATTTTCTGGAGAGAGGCACTCCATAGCAAAACAAATATTTCCTCAGTCCAGGAAAATGTCTTACAGTCACACTCAATCAGCACAATTTCTTCTATGCCCTCAGGAGACAAAGCCAAGAGCGCTCATCTTCCATGTGAAAGATGGCAAAGTCTCTGTAGAAAATTTAAAGAGTTTCGTACGGAAGTGCCTGAAATGTTAGGATACATTTATAGCTTAGGATTCAATGGTTGATTAAAAATTGAACCAACTTTTATTTCTCCAGTTACAACATGTCTTGTTGTGTGTCAAGGTGAAGAGTTTGAGCTTGGCTCATCCACAATACTGCAGAATACCAGGAATGTGTGACGGAAGACCTGAAGGCCTTCATAAATCCTGAAGCTGTGAGGTTTTCCATATCCCTACTGCATTTATCATGATGGGAAGATGCAATACCACTGTCTTATTATGTATTTGTATTCACAGAACTTACCACATTATGGCATGCTATGACATTTATCTATTTTTACATTATTTATGATCTGCTTTTCCCTGAAAGCATGTGACCTGCAGCTGTACCTATATGTTTGATATGTTTGATAATTATGCTTTGTTTAATAGTGCCAGAAATTGTTCTTGATTTGTAGGTATTCAATGCTACTTATTAAATAAATGGATACATAATACAAATTAATTAATATCTTTAATCGCAGACTTTTCTGTGTGTATAAAACTGGGATTAATCAACTTAACTCCCCAATTAGGTGAGACTAAAATGTCATTTGCAATGTATGCTAAAACTAGGTTATCTTACCAATATTTTTGTAAAACAGATTATCAAATAGAATTTTTATCTAGAGCATAAATAACTTTCATTGCCAATTCTATTCTGCATTTTGAGTTGGATGCTGGAACACTGCACATCAGGTGCTTGATGGCTTTTATAGCTCTGTTCCTCAGTCAGTCAATTTCATTGTTCTTCTCCAGATTCCATACTTCCTCTTTAGAGTAAAGAAAATCTTGTGTAAAATAACATTGGTGTCTGAAAGTATTCATCATTTCATTCCCTTAGTTTGTGGTTGAGGATTTAATGTCTTGTGTCCACAAGAAGGAACTGGGGATCATCTCAGCTCACTGAGAGCAAATCTGGCATGATGAAACTTCCACACTGTTAGTCACCATGTCATTCCTTCCCAAAGAGCTTAGATTCAATCTTAGAATTATTCCTCACACAGTACCCCATTTTGATTGAGAGAACAAGTGAAGTGACGGTCACACGTAATTACAGTCTGTCTCAAGCTTAGGAGTATCCAAGCCATTAACTGACATTCAAAATACATGATTTATAGACTATAAAAGATGAGGGGCTGGAGAGGTGGCTCAACAGTTAAGAACATTTGCTGTTCTTCCAGAGGACCCAGGTCATTTTCTAGCAACCACATGGTGGCTAATGACAATCTGTAACTCTAGTTCCAGGGGAACTGACACCTTTTCTGGCCTTTACAGGATTTGCATGACATGGGTATACTTAGATATGCAGACAAAACACACATAACAAAAAAGAATATAAAAGATGAAATATAAAAGGAAATTTACATTGTTTTAAAATTTTACTTTTCGTTTCAACAATTTAAGGAATTCATTTTTCTGTTACTGTTTTAATGTCAATGTAAAATATTCAATTTATTTTTCAAGCCTTTCAGCCTACTTTTTTCATGAGTATGTGTACATGTGTACATATATGCATGTTATCAGCATGTGGGATCACATGTATGCATGTGCAAATACACATGTGTATGCTTGTGTTGGCGAAGCCAGGGATTGGTGTCAGGTTTATTTCTCAATCATTATCCATTTTATTTATTGAAACGTGGTCTCTCATTGAACCATTTATGTGGTGCTGGGATCAGAACTCAGGTGCTATGGCAAGCACTTCACCCACTGAACCACCTTCCCAGCCCCTCAATTACCTTTGAATACTGAGTTTATATTATGCTACACAGATCCACACATTTACAAAAGATTGAAACATGTTAAGTCAGCTATAAATTTTCAAAACTATCGAGATGTTCTAATGAAATCTAGTTTGATGGTTAGATTGATTCAAAGAGAGAAGGTGAAACAGCTTTCTAAACATAAATAAAAATTGCACAAGTAACACAGTATTCATTTGAAAGCTAAGTGGAAGTTCATAAGTGCTTTGTATGCATTCCATGTGTGAATGACCTTTCATATTGTGTTCAGTTTATGCACATTTAAGTGCTTTATATTTATGAGTTAAGATTCCAAAGCTTTGATATATGCAATCCTCTGGATTCTAAAAAGTTTTAACACTAGATAGAAATTTTTTAATAAAAATACTAATTTTAATATACTAAAAGTGAATTTTTAAACTAAATTCATGAACTAAGTTTATTTTCCTTAATTTTTTTTCTTTTTTTAAGAATACTTATACAATAAAATCCATGTATATTCAACTGGAAAAACATTCATACCTACACAAGAGAGGAAACGGTGCATTTACTTCTCTCCAATGTGTCAATGGTATAAGACTGTTTTCTTCTTTTCTTCCCTGTTTCCTGTTTCCTGTCCTGTTTTGTTTTGTCTCCTCTTTGTTTTGTGCTTTTCATTTCTTTCTTCTTTTTTTTTCTTTCATACTAGGAAATGAACCTAAAGCCTAGCAAATGGGGAAGTACTGTTATCACTGAGCTACATCCCCAGTCCTTTAGAAATCCTTTTAAATTTTAAGACAGGTTTTTCACCCAGCTGTCCAGGCTGATTTTGAACTTCTCTGTAGCACAGACTGACCTTAAAATCACAATTCTTTTGCTGAATCTTCTAGAGCTTTGCGGCTCTCTGCCAAGTTTCTGATTTCAAGGCTATATCTTTTATAGTGAAAAGTCACAAGATAATTCATATTTTTAATTTCAAGTGATTCTTGTTTAGAGTAAAAGATAATTTTCATATACCTGACTATAATTAATTTTCAAAATATCACTATTCAATAGTATTAAAGCAAGATCTATTCATGACCACAAAACCTATATCCATAGCAAATAAGTCTTACTGAGAAGGAAATAATGCTATCAAAATGCTTCATCCTTTTAAAGTTTGCCATGTGAGCCAAAAGGAGTTACTTTTGTCTGGCAATTGGAGAAGGCTACCTAGACTTTTAGTTTATGGCAGGGCTATTTTCTGTAGCAGTTCTGTTAATAGAATGCCAATAAGCTAAAGTATTGCAGTAGAGGTATCTGACTTAATATTCTTATCCATCTTTCATTCCAATATCCCCACATGAAATTAAATATACAGCACACAGTTGAATGTGTATGAATGGATGCATAATTTTCTGTCTCCAGTTCCTAACATGGAGCTCTTAAAGCTTCATAAATAGAGGTATTAAAACCCACTTACAAATGATAGTTTTGACCAGGTTCCTGACACAGAAATCCTGAAACCTTTGTAATTTCCTGAGCCATTGAAGCATCTTTGTTCTCAAGAGGTAACTCTGGGTGGCCTTAGAACTTTCCCCCACAGCTCAGTCTCTGCAGAAGGGACAGGAGGGAAATGAAATTAAGAAGTGACTCAGTCTACTCAATAAAGTTTTAATAAAACTAAAGTCTGAAGTTCAGAGAACTTCCAGACTAGTGAAGATGTGCAAGGAAGCCTGCATACCCCAACTCCTGCATTCCAGATCTTTCCAAAATTTGCCTTGGTGCCCCTACCTCTAGCTGTTCCTTTGCATCCTTTACATCAGCCTTTGCAATACTTTACTGATGGTAAGTGGACTCGTCCTCTGGGTTTTCTGAACAAATTACTGAACTTAAAAAATATGTGAAGGGAACTTGTGACTTGTGGCCCATTCAGACAAAAGTAGAGGGTAACCTGTGTTCTGTTGACAAGAGGGGTACAGTCTTGTAGTACTGAGGCCCTAGCCAAGTGGTCTGAGCTCACCACAGTGTCACTGTGGAATCCACAGCTGCTCCTAAAGGAGAATTGGTTGCTGTAGGGAGGAAAAAAGGAGGAGCATAAATCTGGTCTCAGAACTGATAAGTGGGAATATAGAGAATCTCTCTCTCTCTCTCTCTCTTTCTCTCTCTCTCTCTCTCTCTCTCTCTGTATTTCTTTCTCTCTTATTCACTTCACTCAAGAACAAAAATGAGACTTTGTCTCAAATCAGGCATTATTATATTTCTAGTAGTTTTTGTCAAATACCCTGAGAATCTGCTAGAAATAAATATGCACGTTTGCTTGCATATTTATTAGAACCATTTTTAGAAGCTAAGTGTAATCAAACTGAAAATGACCAATGTATAATAATAACTGTACACACATTGGTGTAGTGGTACTTGCCTTTTATCCCAACCCTCAGGAAGCAGAGGCAGTGGATGTCTCTGTGATAGAGGCCAGCCTGGTCCACACAGTGATTTCCAAGTGGGCTGGGACTAGGGAGACCCTGTTAAACAAACAAAACACTGGATATGAAAATCAAAGGTTATCCCTCTTTTCTAAGTGACACTTTCAATGGATGGATGTGATTTGGAAACCAATGAAGAGCAGTGTCAGAAAAAAAGAAAGTATCACTCTCAGTTCTGTAAAACTGGGCTGAATGTAGTGCTAAACATTATTTCAATGAACCAAAACAAGTATAAATCTTGAGTAGCATGTGTTTCTATTCACTGTTCGTGTGTGTGTGTGTGTGTGTGTGTAAAATGTGTACATGTGTTTGAATATACAGCAAATTTGTCTTGTTCCCCCCCCTCAAAAAAAGAACATAACAGAGGAGTTCCAGAAGAAATAAACTATAAACTATTAGTTAATCATATGGTAAAATGTAGCAATCCTTGTAGTAAGTTATTTTAAATTCTTTACTTTTACTTGGCATGTCTTTAAGGCATAATATGTTCAGATTTTCACAAATAAAGATTTTTTTCTCAAGCACATATTAAACTTAATTTTGTAAAAGCATACATATTCACAGAATTGACAGTTAAAACACGCTATTGAAATGGTCTCTATTCAATGCTGATACTTATTTACCCAAAGCATTTTCTCAGGAACATAAATGAAATGAATAGCAGATGACTTCTGATCCTCTTTGTTTTGGCTATCACATTTAATCATGGTTACACATTAGCACCAAAATTCAGACAAAATACAGAATTACAAGAGAGACTTTAAATGATGTGAGCTCAGTGCATGCTTCATACTGTCTCATCTCTGAGAAAATGATTCCAACTGCCAAAAGTTAGCTGTGTTTTTACCGAAAAGAAATATATCCCACCCAAACTAAACAAAAGATACCATAGACTGATTTTTGAATAGATATGTTATCTACAATTCATAGGACAGACAGTCCATTTAAATAGAAAAAGATTGATTTTTACATAAAGCAAGATAGAGCACAAAAGCACAGCTTTTGTGATTTTGGTAATATTGCAATTGTACAAACATATTGCATAGTGTGTGTAAGAAAATAGTTCCATTTCTTCATATATCTATATATACAAGAAAACATTTACATGAAAGTTACAAAACAAAATAAATGAATAGTGAATCTGATTCAAAGAATTATATAAACAAACTCTGAATTACGAATCTCCATTGTTAGTCATGGCCTTGTCCATCTTCAACCCTGCTTGGCTTTTATTTCTAAACTTTCAAACAAATGAGACGTTAAAGCTGCAAATCCAGAAAAAAATTACAGTTCATTCAACATCGTGTTTATCGTTACTATCTCAAAGATTGAGCCACATTAATTAACACTTTAAAAATAGCCCTCTAGTTCTAGAAGTATTTCAAATCATGTTTTCCAGAGATTATTTTTTGGCAAGCAATGAAAATTTAAATTCAGTTGAGCTAATCCATCCTGAGGCCGTTTGGGTTCCAGCATTTTTTGATTGGTTCTGTGAATACGGAGGAGTTCATTATTCATGTATAAAAAATATGGGGATCAAACTACTGAAGTGTCCTCACTACAACTAAAACATGAACTGATGCGATAGCTCAAAACCCTGCAGGAAGTATGTTTGCTACCTTGTGTCATAATTGCCACCCCCTATTTATTCTAATGAATTAGTAGAAGCAGCAGTGGTTTAGAGTTAAATGCGGTAGAAATCCTGGCCTTTGGTCTTTGATATTTCAATGACTATTGGAGTGGAGTTTAAAGCAATATCTATAAAAGTGCCCAGTGAGGTCATTCATTAACTTATAATTGTTTCAAGGGGATAAATTGCAATATTATTTCACTTCTTACATTTTTCACTAACATTATAATATACACGAACCTATAGATCAAATAATGGCTTCTTTGAAAATATTTAAATAGGGTTGTATGAGGAATTCTAATTAGGCCAAAGCTACCAGCAAAAGAAGGCAACGAGACCTCAAATATATAAAACTCAAAAAAAGTTTGACTCTGATGGTTGTTTAGAGAATTTGGCCATCAAATACCTTCAACTATAATTTACTGTTATGATGCTGTCATAGTTGCTATAAACAATAATGGTTACCTGCATCAGACACCCTCCTGGCTATTGGTGTCCCACAAAGATACTGTGTTTGCAATGATATAATCTACTAGAGGTTTAAATTTTATGTCAAATGGCATGCTTGGGAAATGAGGAACTGTCAGATTGAGACAGGAAAGTGTTATACTAGGTAGGCATTGTGAATGGCAAAGAAAGTTCAGGCATTTGCCATACTGATAACAATATCTTTCAAACACCAATGGTTTTTAGTGTGATGAAGGTCAATAATAACAGAAAGTAAACAGAATGCTTACATTTGATAGGTATTCCTTTATAATCCTAAAATATTATTGTCAATAAGACTCACAAAACACTCTTTTCCTAGTTAATATCCATATCACAGAAGATCATCAATCTATCATGATTTTTCCAAAGGGAACTTAATATTCAAATGGGAAGAGAAAAACTGAAATGTGAAAAACAGACTTGGATGCTGGAAAGATTTGCATTTTAACATATATGGACAGATTTTAACATATGCAAAATCATCACAAATTCTAGTTCAGCAGAGGGTGATGGACTCAAGATCATTAAGTCTATCATTAAATGAAAAAAGGAATTAAGAGATGAACATGGCCAAATAAAACATCTAGTTTAATACATCTCAGAGGACTATAATGCAGATAAAGAGTGAATATAGCTTTTAATTTATTATTTTAATTTTTTATGTATATGACTGTATTGCCTGCATGTATGTAAGTTCAACTGTGTTGTGTAATGCTGTCAAAGGTCAGAGAGAGCATTGGATCTACTAAAAGTGGAGTTACAGACAGTTGTTAGCCATGTGGGTGCTGGGAACCAAACCTGGCGCCTCTGCAAGAGCAGTCAGTGATCTTAACTGCTAAGCCATCTCTCCCACCTCAGCACTGAATATTTCTTAAAGGTGTGTACATCACTATTTAGAGTCAGAACCCAAATTGGAACTCCTATATCTATTTTCTGAAAATTAGGGTTCTGTCATCTAAGATTCCCATGTGAGAGTGAAGCTGAACTGCATTAGGCTAAATTAGACTAATGCTTACATGCTAGATTGTGAATTCTGTGGTTCACAATAAAAAATCAAGACTAGAAGTATAATGCATAAATTTTGGAGACATCGATCAAGAGAACCATTAAATATTAAAAGCATGTTTTTAAAGGTGATACTTTGTATTTTTGGAAGCATTTTATTGAAATATTATGAAATCATATATATCCTTTGGACCGCAAAGAAACAATTCAAATGGATTCATCCATTTCTGGATCAGAGTTCAAATGGCAGGACCTTGTACCTGCTCCTCTTCCATCCTTTCTCCTCCTTCTCACCTTCAGGAGCTAAAGGAAGTATGTGGTTAAGGAAGGAGTGATAGGAGAGCTGGGTAGAGTCCACTGAGCATGTCTACAAGGAATATCTTTCTGAGTGTGAGTTACAGAAGGTGAAATTTGTATCATTTAAATAAACTCCATAATATGTATATGTTGTGAACTGTAAAATGGTAATCTAAGGACCTGTGTATCATCCAAAAACAAAAGCTTGAACTATGGAATATGAAGAATTTGAAGCCATTAGGCAATTTTTTCAAGCCAGTTATTTAGTACTGGATGGGAAAGTCACCTGTCTCACCCCTTCATCTATTACCTTTAGCAGATGTATTAATATCATTGGTATATTTCTTAAATCTTTCAAGTGTCTATGGTTCTTTTGATTGAGTCTATCCTTTTCAGAGTATCTTTGAGTTAAATTTGTCAGCCTTTCCCAGTAGTTCATTTTTACCTCCTTCTTTCATTAGTGTTTGTCTTTGGTTACTTAAAATATGTAATTTAGCTTCTCAATATTCTCTTTATTTTGTGAAATATATGCTCTTAGAACATGTTAGAGCTAGATGCTTTCAGTGGACATATGATTCAATATTTTTCTTGTAAAGTTTGTGTTCTTCACAAACTGAAGCCTGGAGGCATTTTCATACTGCCTAGTGCAGTTTACTTGGTAAGAAAAAGATTTTAGAAACAGAATTATCAATCAAAAATTTATTACCCTTTTATTAAGAAATGATTAATTTTTAAAATTTAGTGTGTCTAAAACCTTGGTATGCCTCAAATTAATATAGAATGTCTCCCTTAACATAATGTAGTGACTAGCACCCATAACTCTCAAATTTCTAATCCTCTGAGTGACTATGTTGGAAAGACTAATTTGCAAATTTCATATATTAAATTCTGTTAGAACTTAAACTGTTATGATTTATCAAGCAATTATATATCTTAATTTGTATTTTAATAGTGATTTACAGATTTGTGTAATAACCCCAAAGCACAAGTCAGATATTGTTTTAAAGGATTAAAGTGAACTGCCTTGAAGGCCCTACAGCAAAGTGTAGAATGCATTTAGTGACATGGAACTTTCCCAATTACCTGAAATTCCAGACTATCCAAACAAGCTTACTCTGGCCAAATGGGTCCATTTCCTACTTGTGGCCTCCAAATTTCTCTTTTCACTAACCAGATTACTTCAAAATATTCCAATGTCTCACTTCATTTTTAACTGAACTTCATTTGGAGACCTGAACTTCAAAAATTCTTCAGTCAGGGAGCCCTGAAATGAAGCTTCCACACACCTGTTAATGATGTACATAGGTGTTAGGGGGATTGTGGTGAATGTAGAGTGACCAAGTCACCTTCTTGGACTAGGAATATGGAATGCACTTTTACACTCTTGTGTTCTGTAGGTTTCAGGAATTTGAGTCAAGGAGTATTGTAATAAACGAATCTATAATATTCTAGAATGATTATTAGAAACTAATTTATAAGACCAAGGAACTGAGAGAGGAAAGCGCTCTGATTTATGTTGTCAGGATAGCTTTGCACTGTAAGAGATGTGACTAAGTTGAGCAGAAATGTTTCTCAAGTCCTTAACAGAGAAAGCACATTTTAAAAATTTTATCAACTTTTGTCTTTTTGCTATTTTACTTTCTGGAATTTTAAATTTAATTTCTAACCTCCTTAAATATCAACCTTGAATTAAAGATGGATACTTTGACATTGATGTCTCAATGTAAAGCAAATGTTTTTCCTTAGCATTATGCATAATATTTTACTTATTTAAAGGTTTGTTTAATTTTAGCAATTAAAATAAAGTTTCATGTGAAAGGAGCAAACGCCAAGCCATGTGTAAAAGAATATTGTGAGACTTAAAAAAAAAATAGAGATTGATGGATTCTACACCAGCCTGTCTCTTCTTTCTTCTGTTGTAATAAATTAAATATTTTGTTAAAAGCAAATAAGTAACATGCAATAGCCAACTAAATATTGTGTAAGGCCATCCAGATCTGACAAGTGACAGTATAATGGCATTTTAGTTGATTTTGTAAAGATTATATTGCTGAGTGCTTTCAAAATTACCTAATGTACAAAATTCTAGACTTAGTAGACAAAGAGTAACAACACATTGAATTTAATGAAACAAATGAAACTCAGGGAGAGATTCTGTCTTATCTTGTTTCGTTTTGTTAAAAACCATGTATTGAATTTAATTTTTAGTAAAGCAAGCATTACATAATGCTTCAAAATTTTAAAATTCGGGGATAAAAGTTTACGTCCAAAAAAGATGAATGGAAAATTGTGCTTTCGGACTGCAGAGTTAGTTTTCGGACGGAGTTAAGAGTTTTCATGTCGCCATGGGATACGGAGATTTCATCTGGGTAGTGTATACGTGCGCAGTTCGTAGCCAGGTTCTGCAAAAATCTAAAACTGTGTGCTTCACTTCACATAGCAAAGGCACCTGTGTTATTCTCCCTTTTGAGCAAAAGTCATGATCCAGGTTTCCTGCTGAAGATGTATTTTCCGTGGCCGCATCGGTCGCACTGTGTTGAGCAGTAGGGGGAATCACGAGAGAAGGTGGAGGCCAATCCCTGCTGACGCTGGAACAAGTTGCTCTGTGGTTCATTTAAAGAAGCTCCGGATTGATCACAAGGGAAACCGAGCAGAACTGTGAAGCAGACGGACGGGAACAAAAGGCTTTTCTGGTGTGAGGAGAAATCAGTCGCTTCAGCTCCACAAGCAGATGCTGCTACTAGACTGACAAGTGGAGCCTACTCCTGCTGGAGAAAGGTAAAGTTTGCCGTTGGGACAGACGCACAGTTCGTACACTGTCTGTCGAGAGTTTGAGGAGCTGGCTGTAGAAGACGAGGAGCCTGTCGGTAGATTTCCTAGCCGGATGGTATCAGCATTTAGAAATATCTAAGGAGAAAAAAAAAAAAAAATCATCTCAATTTATTTCAGAACTTTGCAACAAGGTCTGTAACAGAGACACCTGGCCTAATTCTGTTGGCTTAGTTACCATCAGTTTTGAATAAATTACTATCCTGTGTATGGTCCAAATGTTCGGCAGCTGTCTTCTTTTTTGAGAGATGGTGCATTTGGAAAGCAAGCCCTTAACATCAAAAGTAGCATTGGACATTCTGCTGAAGGAGTCAACTCAGTTACCCAACCACCACGGAAAATTAATGTCTATGGCAGAGTCTTTCATTTTAGCTGTCTAGTCTTGCCTGAAGAATATACAGACAAGACAGCTGTGATGACTTTTTCGAGGGAGGGAACTATTAAATAAAAAATATGTTTCCCAGCCAGTCAAGAAAAACACTCATGAAAGAATGAGTAAAATAATTTCTAAAGCACCCAGAAAAGAATCACAGTCCGAAGGTCATATCAATTGGAAATTAACATAGCTAACAGATAATTCTACATAGCATCACATTTGAATTCTCTCTGAAATATTACTGTATTCAGCAGTGAAGTTGCTAACTCTTTAAATTTGGGGAATTACTTCACTTTTAATTTTTTATTGTGTTGATTTACTTGTGTATGTGGTGTGCCCATTTGCCTGACTGCGTATAGTAGAGATCAGAGGACAACCTGCAGGAGTTGCTTCTCCCTTCTGCCAGGAGGTCCTGGGGGTCCGATTCATCATCAGGCTTAGTGGCGAGTGCCTTTATGTACTAAACCATCTTACTCGCTCTTCACTTATTCTGAATCAGACACTTCCTTAACACAGGTAATGAATGTATGATTTTCATATTGTTGGGTATAAAGTTCTAAAGAAAGAAAATTTAGGTCATGGAGTCTCTCTTGCTGTTTCTTACTTTTATTTTTATGTAGCTGATTTTAGGTTTAAGAGCAGCTCTGATTTAATAGGAATTATTCCTTTTCCTCCTTCTTTGCCCTAATAATTTCTTTTTTTTTTTTTTTCCTTTTTGTCTTTTTGAGACAGGGTCTCCTTGTAGCCCCAGCTGTCCTGGAACTCACTATGTAGACCAGGCTGGCTTCAAAGTCACAAAGATCCGCCTGCCTCTGCCTCCCAAGTGCTGGGGTTAAAGGCATGCACCACCACGCCCGGTCCCTAATAATTTCTTAATAACACTTCTGCTATAGCTTTGCTGGCCTTCTAACTCCATTTTGTCCTCTCTGTTTCTAGTCTATATATATATATATCTGAGATGAACTTTCAAGACATGCAAGTTATGCCATGTCACTGCAGTTCTCAAAGCTCTCTAGTGGCTTTGAACGACTCCTGCATGAACCGGCTTATTCCCCTAACATCATCCTCTGCTGCTTTCCTCACTTGCATTCTTAGACTTTCCATGGGAAAACAAATGCACACGTCTTGGGGTGTTTGCTTCTTATTTCTTCACCCTGGGATATTTGTTTCACATATTTACAACTTGGAGTATATACTAACTAGGTTGTTGGAGAGAGATTTCTACTTTTCTACCAACTTCTTTTAATATACTTTAAATGTTTTTGAATTATAGGCAACTACATTAAATGGCAAATAAGGCAGAAAAAGGTATTCCTTATACTCCAAACTTATGTTTTGGGTTGGCTTAGCCCTATGTTTGTTCCAATCACTACTAAATGTCACCTCTTCAGAAAGAGATTACTAATCCCTCTGTTAAAATTACACTAATCCCTTAATCTGTTTTAACAGCCTTACTTTTCTCGGTAACACTAATGCTCTTATAATGTTGTGTTAAGCTTGTATTTGTTTACTCTGTGTTTTTACTACTTACAAGTAAGGCCCATGAGGGTAGACCTGTCTTTAGTTATGGCTTTGAAAAAGAACATGAAATTGAGTCGATGTGCTGAGAGCCATGCTGCCTTTCCTTTGCTTTAGATGTGTCCCTCTCTAGTAGGATACTAACGAACTATTCCCCAAAGTCAAGTGTAGTTCTCAACTCTCATCGAAGAAGCTTCTTCTTGCAAAAAATAGAGATTATTACAAACTTCCAAAACAGGTAAAATGCAAGAAATAAAAGACTGTGAAGTGATCAGCCCTAAGTGATACATCTACAATGTAACCCCTATACCTAAAGTTCAGGAACCATCTTGGAAGAGGGGGCTGAACGGTTTCAAGAGCCAGAGGGACAAGACATATTCTGCTAATTAATCCATTCTAGACTCAGTGGTGAAGTTACACCAATGTCATCCACACAGCATGGTTGATTAACAGTATCTATATCTGTGTAATGACAAAACTGGTTCACATGTCAATTTAAATGAAGAAAAATTCATGGGGCCCCTCTTCAAGAACAGCTATTGGTAATCAATGAATGCTTTGGAAGAGAGAATCAATTATTTCTATGGACTAGGTCCCTTCAAGGTTATCTGATCACAAGCAGGCATCCATAAACACATGTGCACAAGAGCACCATCAAACAGAGTCAGTGAATAATATATATATATATATATATATATATATATATATGTTTGTGTGCATAACAATAGTAGTCAAAGAAAAGGACAAGAAATTGTGATTATGGGAGACATTGGAGAAGTTGGTGGGGGAAAGGAAGGGGTGGGAATAGCACATATAATACTTAATCTATAAAATTCTCAAATATTCTTTAAAATGTTAATGAAAAGAAAGTATGATAGAAAACACTTTGGAAAGTGTCAACTAACTGTTCCATAGCTATTTCTTGATTAAGGAACAGGGAATCTGAAGAGGAAATGACTTCTAACATTTAAAGTTTTGTTTTTAATGTAGAAATAAATATATAAACTAAGGGAATGAATGTGGTCATGCACATTTTGATATGCATGTGAGGCTTTTATTTTTTCTTCTTCTTGCACTTTGCCCCATCTGTGGCTTTCATGTTGCGAAATGGTATGTCTTTCTGTTGAAAGAGCATGAGTGAATAGCTCCAGAGATCAGCTGTTTTATATAGTTGAGACCTTTAGACTGTAACTTCAGAATGTAGGTATATAGGTAGAAGTCTCATCCATGTGGTCAGCCCTGGAGAATCTGACCATGACAGTGCACAGGCTGCTTTTCATTGTGGGCACAGCAGGGGTCTCCAGCTCACACACCTATAGTGGTTGCTACAGGCAGTGCATGGCTTTAGTATAATAATTATTTTGCAAGTATTCTGAGATCCAAATGCTAGTTACACTAAACTAAATACCGGTTTTCTTAGTAAACTCATTCATAAGATCTATTAGAAAGAGGAAATGATATTTCTTTAGTTTGGGATAGAAAAATCAGCTATGAAGTTCAAAGAGCTCTTAGTTTTTGGTTCTAACACAACATTCCTGAGCTGTTCCAGGTTGCTATGGCATGCATGGTCTTGCCACCTCTTTCTCTTCTGCCAAGGCAGTTACTGTGCTGTTGTTCACATTCCAATTTCTGAAACCGATATGTCTGTTCTGTATTACCCTATAAACCACGCAGTCCATGTGCTCTAAAACTGATTCTTGTTATTGGAATCACATGCTGAGCTTTGAATCCACTGCTCATCATTCTTCATTCTAACAAAAATCCTGTTATCTTACCCTTAGCTACTGAAATCTGACCTATCACTCTTCTATAAAGTTTTAATCAATTTTAAGAATGAAAATTCTCATTCTCTCTAGGTGATATCCTGGTACAGGTGTTGCTGGGTGTTATTGTACCACAGATGCTGTTCTATCACTGTAATATTTTATTCTTAGTTACCACTCTTGTAGCCTTAAAGGTAGAATTTGAAATTCCTTGTAGAATGGTGTCTAACATTTATTGTTTACAGTCCAGACAAATTTCTACAGTTCAGAAAATATACAATTCCATTCTTCTGCATTTCAACACTATTTTTATGCCTGAGTATAATGTCTGCTACTGTGAGGTTGTTCACAGTCTATCCTGCTCTTGGTTTGTCTGGTTGTGCAAGGTGTGTTGATGGTCTATCCTGCTCTTGACTTGTCTGGTCTGTGTAGGAAAGATAAATACTTAACATTATTTCCCATTACTTCATGAGAAGATATGTTATTTTATTATAAGAAAATTTGTTTTACCTTCCTTTAAATTTATTTTATTAATATAAAATAAGTCAGAGATTAAAGTATCTGGTTATTAGTTGATGACATCATGAATCATGGGATTCTTCTGATACATTGAATAAATTACATAACTACTTACATGTATTATAGGACATTCAATAAAAATAAATTGCATGAAATGATAAGCATTATAAAAATAAATTCTTTTAAAAGGATGAAGGATATTTAACAAAGGTTTCTGTCCTGCCTTAATGGACAAAGTATTGTAGACTGCAATGTAATTGAAATAATTTCAGAAAGGATGTATGAGTGAATTTTTTAAATGTTGCAAAGCATACTTCTAAAGCACTTATGTTGTTCTATTGACAAGTTGTTACTATAGTCTTGTCAGTAAGTCTGTTTATATAAAGAATCAAGATATCTAGCTAAATTTATCTTGAAATAGCTAATGACCTAATTGCAGAGAGGTGAGGTTCTATTAATAAATCATATCATAATTACATCTGGAGAGGTGTGACTTGCACAAGCATCTCTCCCAGAGTTGCCTTCCACCTGTTTCTTCTCAACTTGATATTTCTGAGTTCATAACACAAAAACATAAACACATGAAAGAACACATGAAGAGAATGAATTGGTATGAATAACGGGTTTAAACCCTTAAAGGCTTTAGAGGTTGTAGTAAAAAATACAATACAGAATATGAATTATGTATAAGGATTTTAGAGTTAAAAATACAAACAGAACGCCAACATGTGCATACAGATTCCACAAAGAACAAATGAAAATCCTAGAAACAAACAAACAAAACCCTTAATCATCGTAATTAAAGCTTGATGTGTGGACTAAAAGGAAAGGACAGAAGCATGCGCAGGGCAGGGGGCTTGGGTTGTAAATTTGCTAGCAGAGGGAGGCTAAGGGAGAGAAAGATAGGAAATGAACCTGGGAGAGAGAAGATCAGAGATCTGGGAAGAAATGAAAAGAAAGAACATTCATTCAGTTTCCAAGAAAGATCATAGAAATAATTGGAGAGGTATTACCTGAAGAACTAAGAGTAAAATATTTCCAGAAATGGTAAACATGGAAATCAGCAAAATGCACTACAGTAATTGTAGTAAGTGTGGGGAATGAAATAATCATGTTTCTACCACATTACAGAGGATGGGAAAACATGGGCTATTTAAAGCAGACAGAAAAAAAAAAAAATGGATGATGTTGCCAGATGTTGAAAGGATATGCTTACAGTGGAAAAAAAATCATGGACAGTAAATATTAACCTACATATTCTTTCCAGGATATATAAATGAAAATAAATAGTAAACAAATGTTGCTTCTTTTTAAACAACTGTAGATTCGATTCATAGAGAAACAAACACCCAAAGCATTTTTGGAGGAACATTTTCTTTCTTTTTTCACTTATTTTTAATCAGATGGATGAACGTCTAAAAGTTGCACAGATTAATAGGTCATCATATGTTGTTCCACACATGTATATACTGTGTGATACTTAAATCAAGTTAAACATAGTTGCTCCCTCAAGGATTTGTTATTTTTTTATAGAAAAACTTAAAATTCTTTCTTCTAGCTTTTTGAAACGTCTACCTCATTGTTCGTCTCTACAGTTACCCTACTGTGCAACAGCCGTATATTGGAAATATGTGTTCCGCTATAACTATAATTTAACATGGGTTGCTTAATCACAGAGGAAATTCATGTTCCTCTGTAAGTATAATTTAGCATGAGTTGCTTAAGAACTTTTTGAAAGACACAAAGAGAATAAAAGAAAATATATTCATTTCATTCTTAATATTATCTTGGTATGTTTATACACCAACTTTGAAGCTGCAAGAGCTTATAGAGGTTCTTTTTAAAACCGATTTTTGAATCACAACATGAGCAAATGTTTTGCATCATAACATGAAGACAATGAATGTGTTCAGTAGACAAAACACGGCCCTTATTTAATACCATATTTAAGAAGTATAAAGATTTTCATAACTTGGAATTTCTCAGGAAGCATCTCTTCATGTCTTGGGAAACCTGATGCAGAGAAAGGAGAAGCATCTCCATCAGCAGCAGCAGAGGGCCAGTTCCGCCTGGGGACTCACCTCCCCCTCTGTAGACTGCAAGTGGAGCTCCTTTCTGCAGGTTGCCTTGAAATCACCTGCAGCAGCTCTCACCTGGACCCCTCGAGGAGCCTCCATTATCAAGGATCTGGTTGGTGATTCAAGCCTAAAGGTAAACAAAGAAATCTTTAACTTAAAATAGAAAACATAGAATGAACTGAAAGAAAGCATTAGTCAACCGTCAAAACTAAATTTAAAAAGCCAGCAGAAACCCAAATCCTTGCTACATCAAAGAAGGATTTTAAGCCATGATGATTTTTTATTACTTCATCTATTCTTTGGCTCATTTTAAAATCTTCTTTCATTCATATCAATTATTTACTCTCATGTATAATGATTTAATAACAATTTGTTATGCTATGTCTCTTTATCATACAAAGTAGGTCATAATAACTTTACATACTTAAATCTTTTATATATTATCAATATTAATGACAGAACTTTAATAAATTGGCATAATTTAGAATGCACATATTCCTCAATAAAGTGCTCCAACTCTGTGAATATGAACACTTTAATGAAAGTCATCAATACTGTGAAGACCCGAAGCCATACTGGCTTTGGTTTCTTTTCTCAGAAACCATAAGTTTCCCCTGCCCTAGACTACAGACTATGGATAAGACAAGCCCACGTATGCCCCCTTAACCCCAGGAGACCACCCTCACTCTCTAGAACTAACTACTCTTTTTCGCTTCTATAAACTGCTTGATCGCTTGACTGAAAGGACAAACTGTGTTGACCCCATTTTGACTAGCTGTTTCAGACAAGCCTGAACATGCCCAGGCATGTTGTAATCTCACATACCACCCGCACCCCAGGAGGCTATAGATCAAGCAAGCTCAGGCATATAACAGCCTTATAAGGTAGAAACAGAGACTTCTGGCCCCACAGATAACAGTTAGCACATTCCACAGTACTGAGGATAGCACCCACCAATGAGAGACCTCCAAGGATACATCTCTAGCAGCCAATCAATTCAAAAGTGTGTTGGCACATGTGGGCTCTTTGGACCAATCAAGATGTAACTCTGTTATTCTTTGTCTGGAACCTATAAAAAGCTTTCACCCCCTACAATTGGGGCTCTCAGCACAGATCCATTGCATTGGTGATGTCTGAGAGCCCGAGCTTAAGCCCAAATAAAGACTCTTTGTTCTTGCATGCCCTCTGGATTCTGTGGTTATTCTTGGGGGTCCGTTCGCTGGGCACAACATTTGGGGGCTCGTCTGGGATCCCCAAGACCACCCCCCCATGGGAACCCAGAGCGCTAAGTCTGCCTGATCTGATTGGTGAGTGTCTCTTGTCTTTGTGTCTTTTGTATTTGCGCGCATCTGGTTTTTGGGCCCAGTTTGAGATTGCCTGTTGGAGGTCTAGGCAGACACCCTGGAAGGCCCCAGGCCGTGGGACTTGGGAGCCATCCCAGACCCACCTGGTGGGAATTGGATCTCCTTCATAAATTTGGAAGGATGGAGCAGGTCTCGCCCGCCAGGTGGCGAGAGGCCATTGTCCTATTTTCAGTTTAAGGCACCAACGAACCATGTGTTGTTTTTCCGTGTGTTTGTGCTTTTTGTTGTGTTTGTGACTCTTACTACGTTAGAAAAGATGGGACAGAACCAATTAATTCCTGTTAGCCTTTTCCAGGATCACTTCTCGGAGTTCAAAGCCCAACCTGATAGCTGGGTTCAAGAGTAAAGAAAGGGAAGCTTTTCATGTTTTGCAGGAATGAATGGCCGACCTTTGGGGCCAGTTGGCCTGAAGAAGGGAAGTTTGACCTGCCCACCATCTACAGAGTAAAGGATATAATTTATGGCTGTCCAGGCCACCATGATTAGGTCCCTTACATCACGACTTAGCAGGTTATGGTGGAGGAGCCTCCAAAATGGTTAAAGCCATTCCTTCCTCCTCCCCCCACCAGCCCAAAGCCAACTGTCCTCACCCTGCACGAGGATGAGTGGCAGAGAACTGAAACTAAACCCTCTGCCCCTCTCTACCCTCTCATGCAAAGAGGCACAGGGGAAGAACTGCTTGAGCCACCCTCCTATCAGCCTGTCCCACAAGCAGAGCCTCAGAACACCCTGGGGGAGGTGGAGGCAGCACCACCCCAGAAGGCAGAATAACACCCTCCCCAGATATGGAGGAGGGTCCAAAGGGGGCAGCCACGGCTGGTGGCAGACTCCTCTGTCCTCCCCCTCTGGGCTGTGCGGTCGCTCACTGAAGCAGGGTACCAACAGATGCAGTATTGGTCATTTGCAACTAGCGGCCTCTACAACTGAAAGCTACAAACAGCTAAATTCTCTAAAAAGCCCCAAGGTCTAATTGATTTGCTAGAATCTGTTCTGTTTACCCACCAGCCCACTTGGGATGATATTCAGCAGCTTTTGCAGGTCCTGTTCACCACTGAAGAAAGAAACCGGATCCTGATTGAAGCCTGCAAGCTGGTCCCTGTGGTGGATGGGAATCCCACCACCAATCAGACCCTGATAGGTGAAGCCTTTCCCCTGGTTAGGCAGAATCGGGACTTCAATTGGCTGAAGGTAAGAAGAGGCTCCGGGTTTACCACCAGAGTCTAATGGGGGGTCTCTGGGCAGCTGCAAGGCATCCCACCAATTTGGCCAAGATTAGTGGTATCCAGCAAGGGAGAGCAAAATCACCCACAGCATTCCAAGAAAGGATCCTTGAGGCCTTCCGTACCTATACTCCAATGGACCTGGAACCACCCGAGAATAAGAATGCAGTGATCCTGGTGTTCGTGAACCAGTCAGCACCTGATATTAGGTGCAAATTGCAGAAATTGGACAGACTGGCAAATAAAACCCTTCCAGAGCTTCTGACAGTGGCTGAGAAAGTCTACAATCATTGAGAGAGTCCTGAGGACAAGCAGGCCCAGGTTGCCGCCGCTGCCAGAACCAAGCAGACCTGCGACTTTGCCAAGATTATCCTGGCTATGTTGACCAGGTCCCCAGATGAAAGAGAACGCCAGCTGCGATGCCTATGTGCTGAACAAGGTAGGAGATGGGCAGAAGGGCAACCAAAATTGTTAAAAATCCAGTGCCCTATTGTAAGGAAATGGGCCATTGGAAGAAGAAATATCCAGGAAGACCGGCCGGGCAGGAGAAGGTCTGTGAAGGAACACAAGTCCTGGAGCTTGGGGAATGAAGTGAATAGGGAGGACAGGGTTTGGATCCGCTTCCTGAGCCCAGGATAACTCTCAGAGTGGTAGGGACACCTGTGAGTTTCCATGTAGACACAGGTGCTCAACATTCAGTGTTAACAGAGACCCTAGGGAAATTGTCAAACAAAAGGTCTTGGGTACAGGGAGCAACTGGCATGAACCAATATTCATGGACCACCCAAAGGAAAGTGGACTTAGGCATGGGCCGGGTGTCCACTCCTTCCTAGTCATGCCAGATTGCCACTACCCACTCTTAGACTTGCTTACCAAAATTGGAGCCAACATCCATTTTTCACCTAATGGGTTTCATTTAGTAGATAAAGGAGGCCACCCCATTTAGGTACTGACCTTGCAACTGGAAGACGAGTATCAACTGCACCAAAAACTGGACCCACAGCCAATGGAGGAGATTTCTCTTTGGCTATGGGAATTTCCCCTGGCCTGGGCCGAGACTAGAGGGATGGGGCTGGCAGCTCGCCGGCCACCCATCTGGGTGGAGCTGAAACCAGGAGCCCTTCTGGCATGGGTGAAGCAGTATCCATGTCCCATGAAGCCAGATCAGGGATTACCCCACACATCTGGAGGCTAAGAGACCAGGGCATCCTAGTACCCTGCAGGTCTGCATGGAATACACCTCTCCTCCCAGTAAAGAAGCCAAACTCAAATGATTACCTGCCAGTATAGGATCTGAGAGAAGTAAATAAGCGGGTCATGGATATCCATCCCACAGTACCTAATACCTATACCCTCCTGAGCTCCTTGCTGCCCTCCAGGAGCTGGTATACTGTACTAGATTTAAAAGACACCTTCTTTAGCCTGCCCTTAGCCAAGTACAGTCAGCCATTCTTTGCCTTCGAATGGCAAGATATAGAGGTCGGTTTCAACGGACAGCTGACCTGGACTCTCCTGCCTCAGGGATTCAAGAACTCGCCCACTCTCTTTGATGAAGCACTTCATGAAGATTTGGGTGAGTACAGCCTGGAACACCCCCAGCTCACCCTATTGCAGTATGTAGATGACATCCTGATAGCTGCTGATGACACTCTACTATGTCAGCAAGGAACTAGGGATTTGCTGGAGACTCTGGGCAGGCTAGGATATTGGGCATCCACTAAGAAGGCACAAATGTGTCATTGAGAAGTGATTTATCTAGGGTACATTCTAAAGGAAGGACAAAGATGGCTCAGAGATGCCAGGAAAGCAACAGCGCTGAAAATTCCAGTCCCCAACTCCCAGGGAGCAGTGAGAGAGTTTCTGGGATCAGCAGGGTTTTGCTGCCTCTGGATCCCGGGGTTTGCTGAATTGGCTAAGTCTCTCTATGAGGCTACAAAAGAGAATGAGACTTTTGATTTCACAGGGGAAAGAGAAAGGGCCTTTAATGAAATTAAGCAGGCCCTCCTGACAGCCCTGGCTTTGGGGCTTCCTGATGTCACCAAGCTTTTCCACCTCTACATAGATGAAAAGAAAGGAATAGCCAAAGGAGTCCTGACTCAAATGTTAGGGCCCTGGAATAGACCGGTGGCATACTTATCTAAAAAACTTGATCCAGCAGCTGCGGGATGGCCACCATGTCTGCGGATTATAACTGCTACTGCCCTTCTAGTCAAAGATGCAGAAAAATTGACATTAGGGCAAGAACTGCACATCACCACTTCTCATGCTATTGAGGGAGTTCTTAAGCAGCCACCGGACTGCTGGTTAAGCAACGCCCGAATAATCCATTATCAGAGCTTACTTCTTAACCCTCTGAGAATTCAGTTCCTCCCAAGCACTGCCCTTAACCCAGCCACCCTGCTGCCAGACCCCGACTTGGATGCACCCCTGCATGATTGCGCAGGGATCTTGAGCCAGGTACATGGGCTCAGAAATGACCTGACCGATCGGCCACTCTGATGCAGAAGCTACCTGGTTCACCGATGATAGCAGTTTCATAAAGGATGAGCAGAGGTATGCAGGGGTGGCAGTGGTAACTGAGACTGAGACTGTTTGGGCAGTGGCTTTGCTGGCAGGAACCTCGGCTCAGAGGGCTGAACTGATAGCTCTGACTGAGGCCCTTAGGCCTGGAAAGAACAGATGATTGAATGGGTACACAGACAGCTGATATGCCTTTGCTACAGCACATGTTCATGGAGCCATCTACCAGGAAAGGGGGCTGCTCTCAGCGGAGGGAAAAGCTATTAAAAATAATAAAGAAATTCTTGACTTGTTGGCAGCTCTATGGCTGCCTAAGAATTTGGCTATTATCCACTGCCCCGGGCACCAGAAAGCTAACACGTCAATAGCTAGAGGAAATCAGAGAGCAGAACGGGTTGCCAAAGAAGTAGCTTTGGAGGCCTTCTAGAATTTTGCCAATCTAACTGCCAGATCCTGGCCCCCCTGTCCTACCTGATCAGCCTCACTATTCCCAAGAAGATATGAAATTGATACACAAACTTCCCATGACCCAAAAGATCGAGGCTTGGTGGCATACAGGAGACTGTAAAATTATTCTGCCAAACAACTTGGCCAAAGACCTCCTCACACACATCCACCGAACCACTAACCTGGGTACAAGGAAAACAGCTGAACTTTTAAGAAATGTTCATTTAAAAGTCTTGAATCTCCATGCACTGGTTAATGCAGTCACCTCTGCATGCCTTAGTTGCAAGCTGACCAATCCTGAAAACCATCCTAAGGAACAAGGGGCTCGAATGAGGGGCTCTAGACCAGGGGCCCACTGGAAGATGGACTTTACAGAAGTTAAGCCAGGCAAGTATGGTTACAAATATCTACTAGTTCTGATAGACACCTTTTCAGGATGGACTGAAGCCTTCCCCACCAAGCATGAGACTGCTCAGGTGGTAGCCAAGAAACTGCTGGAGGACATCTTACCCAGGTATGGCATCCCAGCCCTTCTGAGCTCTGACAATGGGCCAGCCTTTGCATCACAGGTAACCCAGGGATTAGCTAGGATATTGGGGGCAAGATGGAAATTACATTGTGCGTGCAGGCCCCAGAGCTCAGGACAGGTAGAGAGGATGAATAGGACTTTAAAAGAGACCCTTACCAAATTAACCATGGAGACTGGTGGGGACTGGGTAGCTCTCTTTCCTTCGCCCTGTATAGCATGAGGAGCTCACCCTATCTGCTAGGATTGACCCCCTATGAAATCATGTTTGGAAGACCCTTCATCATCCCCAGCCTAAGACCTGAACTAATTGCTGAGTTTGATAACCAACAGTTGCTTTATTCTCTAGAGGTGGTTGCTCAGGCGCATAGGGACATATGCCCCTGGCAGAAATCTATCTATGAGACTGCTCCCCCTCTTACCCTGCACAACTACCAGCCTGGTGACTGGGTCTACGTCCACAGGCACCTCCGAGAGACCTTGGAACCTCACTGGAAAGGACCGTATGTAGTGCTCCTGACAACCCCAACAGTGGTGAAGGTAGACGGAGTTGCCACCTGGATTCATCACACTTACATCCAGAGGGCCAATCCACACCTTGATGACCCAGGGGGACACCCCAGTGTCGGGACCCAAGGCATGGAAAGTCCACCGAGATGCGGACAACCCACTCAGGTTAAAACTGACAGCCAAATCTTGAGTTTCTTCTTCCTGCCCTTTCTCTTCCTCTTCTTTCTCCTTTCCCCAGTAATAGGAAACTCACATCAACCCCATCTCTTAAAATGGGAGGTCACTGACACAGTTAATTCGGAAACCCTGAACTTCACCACCAAAGAGGCCCCTCTAAACACCTGGTATCCTGACTTGACCTTTGACGTTGCGCTTTACTCAGGCTGACATGGAATGATGTGTATGTCTGTCCCGGTAGGAACCAAAACTGGAATGTAAGGGTCACATGTGGAGAGGGGGAACATTTTTTCTGTAAGTCATGGTCTTGTGTGTCAACTGGGCATATCTGGTGGTCGGCCCCCAATCAAGGTGACTTCATAACCCTTAGTCATGTACTGGGAAAAAGTCCACCCTGCCAACAGCATAAACAAGCAGATGGGACAGTCAAGGGCTGTTACAACCCAGTCAGACTCACCTTCACTCAGGAAGGCAAAAACACCTCTATTTCCTGGAAAATAGGATTGCAATGGGGGGTTCGCTTATACAATAAGACCCAGATATGATGGATAGACCTGGGTGCCATGTTCATAGTCTGGTTGACGACCTCCCTGGTGAATTCCCCTAGACAAGTCAAGCCAAACTGGGTACTGGCACCACCACCCCAAGTGCTAAAGGACAGGACGGCCCAAGAGTAATTTGGAGGTGGCTAATAACAAAACCATCAATACCCCTGTGACCCCAGAACAGCATAACAACCTGGCAACAGTGGCCAGGGATCCCCTCAAGATCATAAAGGCTTCCTTCTCAGTCCTGAATGCCTCAAATCCCCAGGTAACTGAATCCTGTTGGCTATGCTTAAATGCCAAGCCACCCTTCTACAAGGGCATAGTGACCATGTGGAATTCATCAGGCTTTTCCAACTATTCAGATTGTAGATGGACCCCAGCTAAGAACCTCTCTATACAATCAGTTTCAGGGAGTGGGTTATGCATAGGACAAATACCTGAAACCCACAACCATCTGTGTAATGCCACCTACAGGCCCAAGGATCACACGGGGTATTTGGTCCCCCCAAATAATACTTGGTGGGCATTCTCTACTGGCCTCACCCCCTGTGTCCACCTGCAGGTTTTAAACCAAACTAAGAGATTCTGTGTTCTGGTTCAACTGCTCCCTCGGATTTCTTAGCACCCTGATGATGAAATGATGGCCCTCATGGAGTCCCTAACAGCAGGACTAATTAGGCCAAAGAGGGAAATTGCTGCAGTGATTCCGATTTCCTCACTCCTGACGATCGGAATAGGTGGGGCCATCGGGACGGGTGCAAGTGCCCTAGTCATCTAGGACCAAAACTACAACAGCCTTCATATGGCCATAGATGCAGATTTACAGGAATTAGAATAATCCATTTCTCACTTACAAGAGTCCCTCTCCTCCCTCGTAGAAGTAGTACTTCAAAACCGGAGAGGATTAGACTTGCTCTTCCTAGAACAGGGAGGTCTATGTGCTGCCTTAGGGGAAGAATGTTGCTTTCATGTTGATCACTCCGGGGTGGTCAAAGAATCTATGGCCCTACTAAAGAAGCATCTACAGGATAGAAAACTAGAAAGGGAAAGAACTCAGTCATGGTGTGAATCACTCTTCAATGGGTCCCCCTGGTTGACCACCTTACTCTCGGCCATGGCCAGTCCACTAATAATACTTTTACTCTTACTTACTTGTGGCCCTTGCATCTTAAATGCTCTGCTCAGGTTTATTCGAGAAAAATTTCAAACTATCCAACTGATGGTTTTATGTACTCAATATTCCCAACTAAACCAAAGACCAGACACACATGCAGATTGTGTCATCTAACTGCTTTTCTCTGCTTCTGTACCATTGCTGGCTCGCTATCGGTTAAATATTTAACCTGTGCTATAACTCAAGTGGGGAATGAAGAGCTGAAGCCATACTGGCTTTGGTGTCTTTTCTCAGAAACCATAAGTTTCCCCTGCCCTAGACTACAGACTATGGATAAGACAAGCCCATGCATGCCCCCTTAACCCCAGGAGACCACCCTCACTCTCTAGAACTAACTGCTCTTTTTCGCTTCTGTAAACTGCTTGATCGCTTGACTGAAAGGACAAACTGTGTTGACCCCATTTTGACTAGCTGTTTCAGACAAGCCTGAACATGCCCAGGCATGTTGTAATCTCACCTGCCACCCCTACCCCAGGAGGCTATAGATCAAGCAAGCTCAGGCATATAACAGCCTTATAAGGCAGGAACAGAGACTTCTGGCCCCACAGATAACAGTCAGCACATTCCACAGCACTGAGGATAGCACCCACCAATGAGAGACCTCCAAGGATACAGCCCTAGTAGTCAATCAATTCAAAAGTGTGTTGGCACATGCAGGCTCTTTGGACCAATCAAGATGTAACTCTGATATTCTTTGTCTGGAACCTATCAAAAGCTTCCACCCCCTGCAATCGGGGCTCACAGCACAGATCCATTGCATTGGTGAGGTCTGAGAGCCCAAGCTTAAGCCCGAATAAAGACTTTTTGTTCTTGCATGCCCTCTGGATTCCATGATTATTCTTGGGGGTCCATTCTCTAAGCACAACAACTGCAACTTTCAAGAGTGCACAGTTAAAATTTGGTAAACTTGAACATTTTCAAAGTCTGCATTAAAAATCTGGAAACTACCATACAGAAATAATATATTTTGCATATCAAATGACTTTCACTGATTCATTGCAATGGTCTGAGATTGAGTGACAATAATCTGAAGAAGAACATCCAATGGGTCTAAGACACAGAGACAAGAATGCAAATAAAATGTGCTGGCATGAGAAGAGTTTGCGTGCACAAGTTGGTCTTTCCAGAGAAGGGTTTTTCTACTGGTGATGTGACTATCTTGTTTCCCTTGATCACAGGACATTGTGGCAAGGGTTCTCTGGTGCTCACAGGAACCACAACCCAGAGAAACCCTTTCCTTTTGAGACAAGATGCAGATTTGTTTTGCAGAAGCAAAACAAAGCAACAAAACAAAACAACAACAACAACACACACATACACAATGAAAAACAAGGAATGGATTCCTGAAGTTCAGAGGCTTCTATAGAGTTCAAACTTACAGTCTTAAGAGAGGTATGAATGAGCAGAGTCAGCACCAGGAGGCAATTTCAACATTTGTAAATACTTTGCTTTCATGCACAAAAGCAACGTTGCTGAAATCTTCATGTCTACTGATTACTCAAACATCTTCAAAACATTACTTCTCAAATTTCAAAAATGTCTATTTTTAAGAAATGTCTGTATTTTGTTATTTTTTAAGAAAACACTTGAAAATTTGTCAAATCCAGTCTTTGTATTTAGTAACATCTACTACCTAAACCTTTGGATACATAAATAAATGTTAAAATCTGAATGTTAAAATAGATATGTTGTGGCCAGTGTTCTCTTACACACAAACTCATACTGCCTGTGTAGTGTATTTATGACCAATATTGTTTTAATTTGTTCTTAATTAACCATAATATTTCAAATAATTTATGGTTGACATGATTGAGTCATTCACACAGCATTCATATGAGAATTAACTTAAACTAAATTAGCAACTTAAGACAGATTTTACATCTGATATTCAAATAAATATAACTTGATACACCTATAAATGGAGGAAAAACATACTAATTTTGTCCAATAATTAACGCAGTAATTCATAATAATTCATTTCCAGTGAAAATAGGTCAAGTACACTTCTCATATATTGATAGTCAGATGTTCATATGAAACTTCCAAAATGTTTGTTTATTTCATTTTTGACTTTTGGTAGTATAGCATTAAGCACATTAAGTATTTCTGATTGCTTAAGTTTTTTCCATTTCGATATCTATCACATATTTAAACAGGAAATGCTTGTTACACACACACACATATGTATATATGTATGTACGCATGTAGATATAATTTAAACATCAGTTACCCACATCTAAACTGGACTATAGTATTACTAGTTAGAGGATCTCTAGCTGAAATGAATAAATTTTGGGAGCTAACTGACGTGAATTCTGTGATGTTAGCTAGAGGCAGTCATCCGCTCCAAATTGATGATTAGTGCTTACTTTGTGAACTGATATTTCCAGAACAAAGCCACACCACCGTGAATGAGTCTATAAGTATGATTGACTTAGTAAAAGGTTCGTGATGGTAGAAAGTTAGTAAGTTACAGATTCAGAGAATAAGTATCTTGGGCTATTTTAGGCACCTCAGTATGACCTAGCATCTTTGTGAAAAATCTTTTAGAAATTTCTTAAAAGATCCCTATCTTTGTACCAGCTCTCAGATTAAGAACATTATCAGATAGAATCTGAAACCTTCGGTAGAGATTTCCACTTTGCTCTAACCCATCTAACTGATTGAAACATGCATATATTTCCACATTGAAACATGGTAGTTGGGAGCAGCATGAGTCCATGTTCCCAGGCCATCGTCACTCATATTTTACTCATGAGTCAGCTATTGTTCATCCTCTGTGAGGTGAGAGCTGTGTTTTTATCTATAACTTGCAGGATTATCATAAGATTCAAGGGATGGGTGTGAGTGTGTGGACTGGCTGTGGTAGAACAATACTCTAGGCTCTTTGCTGTCTCTATGTTTCTCCCACATCTTTTCTTCTGTTTCACTTAGGTTTTCTAATGGAACCTCTTCCCTTGATCCATTTCTGTTACTTTTGCTGCTCCTCCACTTTTGAAACAAAATATCTCCACAAGTGGTAATATACAGCTGAGGAAAAAAAGCTTTTGAATTTTCTAGACTTACAGATTTTTCAGTTGAAAAAAGAGTCATTTTGCTGTAGTAAAAAATGACTCAACATAAATAAACACATCAAACATCACCAGGAAATGGAGCTTCTGTCCTTTACTGAAGCCTACTGAAGATGGCTTGATTGAGTTGTAGGACTGAGGAGATGTGGAGGAGCATCAATAGAGTTCTGCATCAAGAGAGGACAATCCTAAGGAGTGAGGCACTTATTATTTGAAGCTAGTGGTTTGGGGAAGGAGTGGTAGATGTCTTAGAGTAATTGTGGGAAAGAGCTTCAAAGTAGAGTAAACAGTAAAGACATACAGTAAATGAAGTCTGAGAGTAGACTGAGAAGTTTTTAACAAACGCCAGCTTGGATCTATGAGGCCTCTGTGACCAAATACCACCCTAAGTGTTGCAGTATAAGTTCTTTGGTATAATCAATCAAGGCCATAGAGAATGAACTAGACTGACTGGGCTTAGTTTCTAGTACTCAGTGCAATGGAGGTCAAACATGTAAATTATGTTTTATGAGAATAATTGCATTTCTTCTCTAACTATATTTTGACTGAGGACATATAATCACTAAACTCATGCCTTTTTTATACATTGCTTACTATGCTTAAACATTAGCAAAGTGGTAGCAATTTTATAGTATTGCCAAATTCCTTAAATGCTGAAGTAATTAAGACTTTGAATTAAGTTTCAATTGTATACTTTGCTAGTCTTGATAAAATTAAATGCAATCATTGTAAAAAATCAACTGTTATTAAAGCAGTAGTCTGCTTTGAAAAACATCCAGTATTCAGATACACAATTACTCAAGTAATGTATACAAATAATTTAAAATTAATTGTAAAAAAGGAGTTTGGTAAAAGAGCATGTAATTAAAATTTACTAGAGGAGCTGAGGATTTTGTTTCTACTTTCAGTAATACAATGAGCATACAATTTGTAGTCATCCAACATGTCTTAAGAGCATGAAAAGTAAATTAATCTCATGAAATACTTTTTATAAACTTTCCAGACTATTTAACATATGAAAATAAACTAATTTTCATGGGTTAAAAAAGTACCATAATAGAACAACAAGATACATAGATATCAAAAAATTTCAAATTAACAGTCACTGTTTTGAATAACATAAGTTAATTTTTGAACATTTGCAAGTTCGAAATATCTGAGTTATCCAATGTATTTGTAAGTGCATGTACAACTGTGATTCCTAGACAAATAGACCATAACTATCCATGTACATGGAGGTCAGAAGAGGACATGGGATCCTCTGGATCTGGAGTTAAGGACGATGTTAGGCGCCATATGGGTGCTAGGAATTGAAACCGGGTCCTCTGCAAGAGCAGTCAGTGCTTTTAACCACAGAGCCATTTCTCCAGCCTCAACAGTTGCATTTCTTAATTGTGTGGTTACCTTTGACAATGGCAGTAAAACCATCCAATGAAAAAAGCAGACTTTGTAACAGATGATGCTGAAATAGCTGGATAACTAATGACAAAATGAACTTCAGTCTCTAACACACCTTACCATCTAGAAGCTGAACTCATAAGACTCTTAAAAGAAATGTATTTGTGATTTAAGCATCACAAAAGTGTTCTAGGTCACAGCATGTAGGAATTAATACAGTTTGAAAATATGTTAAACATCTTCAGATTAAAATATACCTTCAAAATTATATATATTTCACATCGGTATACACACACACACACACACATATATATCTCACACCTTGATATATTTATATATACATATATATCACAATGGATTGATGCTAGGATATACAAATAGCCATTTAATAATTGCAGAAGATTTGAACAATAGTAAGGTACATTAATGTCCAATATGTACATGAAGAGTGGTTAATATCAGCAGTTATCAGATTGTAGCAATTTAGAACCAAAATCACTCTTATCTATTTTGATGGTAAGGCCTAAAGGACTTTGTAAACTACTAAGGCGTTATAACATAAAGCCTAACGTGCAGAACCATGCTTTGTATATTATTAGGAAAATGCATCAATAAAAATTATACATTATAATAATGGAATACTAATCAGAAATAATAAAGAAAAACAATGAATAATCATGAATGAACGTCAAAAATAGCATATCAGGTGAATGCAATCTTGGAAGAGCAATTATTAATTATTAATATTCTGTACTAATCAAGGATTATCCACGTTTTAATGCAATTTAAAATAGAGGCTCCTTTTTAAAAATTTTATGTTATTTCTGTTTTGAATATTTATGTGTATGTGTTTTGTCTCTATGTATATAAGTACACTTGTGAATAATTCCGACAGAGGCGAGAAGAGGACGTCAGAGCCCCTGTGACTGGAGATATGGACGACTGTTAGTCTTCATGTGGGTGCTGGAAATGAAACCTGGGTCCTCTGCAAAAGGAGTTAGTGCTCTGAACTTTTGAGCTATCTCTCCATCCCTTAGAGGTTCCTTGTTGTGGGGGATATGGGAACAAAACTGGTAGAAGCATAAATAAACGTCTTTCAGTAATTAAATAATTTGCATCTTGACAGATATTTGGGACACAAAAACAATCCAATGCACACTTAAATTTTTTCCTGACATTGCATAATAATCTTGAAATAGAAGAAAATAAAGTAAAAATCTCCTGAATATTGCACAATGACAATATATGTTGAAGTGATTAGGCTCAACTTGAGAAGATGTATAGAATTTCTAACAGAACGGATAGAAGACAAAATATAATGTCGCGTATATAGTGGGATGGATAGATAAATGCTTAAACACATGTAACTTTTTAATGATAAAATTAGATAGTGTGCATACGGATGATCACTAATACTTTTAATAGCACATTTGAAGATGTTGATAGGAAAATATAGGGAAGAAGTTGTGGTCTTAGATTCTTAGAGGACTTTTCACTTTTCAATCAAATTTCCAGGTAAAACTTGAAAGACATATATTATATAAATAGAAAAGCTGTTCATTGATCCTAATGTTTGACTGTCTTAAAATGGCCCAAAAGAATGTAAATGACAGGAACACTTTAAAATATGTCATTCCTATGACTCAATGAGCATATTACTCCAAATACCTTAGTGTTTATCATCTCTGTTTGTATAAATATTTTAGAAACAGGAATATCCAAAAAAGCGTCTATTTAAATTTCTCTGAAAATTCAAAATTCTGGTTTATTTTTGGATAACAACACACAATAGGTAATAAAATGGCATATTTAAAATGTAATGAATACAATCTTTAAGATCTCCAAAAGAATCCCAATGGAGTTCTTTTGAACAAAATACTATGATAAAATATAAAATATTTCAAGAAGAAAAGTATGAGCTAAACTCATCAAAAATGTTGGCATAGTCCTCAGTTCTCTACAAGAGTTCTCACATCGTGAAGAAGTAATTCACACTTCTTTAAAAAGTTGCTAGTGCAGTTATTAAGTGGGAACCTGAGCAAAACTTCAGGCACCACTGCTGCTATCATTGCCTCATCATATTGGGCAATGATGAGCTTTCTTGAGTTGCAAGTGACATTATTTTTTGTCTTATTATTTTTTTCTATTTTTTTCCCAGTCATGCCTCTCATTTCAGTAGGTTTTTTCATGTCAAATCAAATAGATATTTCAATGAACTGTTGCTATGTACTCCCTAAATTCCAAATTGACTTTCACTTAATCTTCATTTATTAGTAATTCTAAAATGCATATAAATGAAATAATTATAAGAAAGAAGGAAAGATCAAGAAAAGTAAAGAATGAAAGGAGAGAAGAAATAAAAAATAAAACAAGATATGCTGCTTTATTATATAAATATCCACATTATGATATTTGATATATATGTCAATACACACACACACACACACACACACACACACACACACACACACTGTCATCATATAACATAGGCTATTCCTCCCATAAGTAAAACAATACAAGCAAAGTAATTTACCCATTAGTGGTATAATGGACTGTGAGATTGATGTTAATTAGTGCTATGTATTTCTAGAAGTTAATTGTATTCTGTAGACCTGAACATTTTTAGCTCGAAATTGTATCCATATAAGCATGATAATGGTAAAGGAATGCTAGTGATATGTTTAAATATTAACCCATTTTACTAATTCCATGTCCAGGCTTCTCTGATTCTCACAACAATCTGGCTGTCTGAGATTTGAACGATGCAAATTAGCTCACAGACTTCATCATTTCTCACTATACAGCTTTGAAATTATTTAAATTGTTATAAATTAAGTGCATATTAATGAAAGAAATCACAAAAGGAGAAGATTTAGTACTTGGACACATGCAGGAAAGCACCATGTCTCTATCAGTGCTTTAGCGTGTATTTCTTCAGTTTTTTGAAATATTGTAATGCAATAGCGCCTCTTAAGTAAATCAGGGGAAACTTGCAATTGTAGCTTTAAAGCATACATGAGACCTAGTGCTGACCTCAGAATGCATTAGATGCTCATAAAAATCTGTCAAATAAATAATTTGGAGAAACTCACATTCAAAAATTAAATTATCTGTACTCCCAAAAACTCCCTAAAGGTTCTTTCTAAAGACTTAGCCTCAATAACAGCAACATGGTCAGGTACTGTTTTATTTATTTGCCAACCTTTCTCTGTTTTATTTACTTGCCTGATCAGTATTGTTGAAGCATTAGCATTGTTTCAACGGAAACAATAGAAAATTGTCAGCAAGGTTTGTCAAGATCTCCTCAGACACTGAGTTTTAAACTTCAGTGCATAGATGAATAATTAAATACCCCATTCATTTCTACACTTTGTTTCTGTTTCAGTTTTGGAGTTCATATTAGTAACACTCATCTTGGGAGTGGTTAATTTGCTTTTATCAGATGATAAGTCAAGTTTAGCTCAGTGTTGAATAACGAATGGTTAGAAAAGTAATATCAAGATCAACATATTCTAATTATAGTATATTTCAAATTTACACTTGCAAGCTCTGAGGCACATGAGTAAGACAAAGTCATAGATAGTGATATTCCCCCTTAAGTAATAGAAATTCCATAATAAGATTGTGCAGTGTATACAGAACCACTAAAATTATAGAAGCAAAATATTTCCTTTAGAACTTAGAAATAAAAATGCCTGAAATAGTAAATTCCAATACATTTATTTTATATCTTGAAATATCATTTTATTTTTAAAATTAAATTTTAGTTACATTTAATTTTTAAATATATGCATAAGAAAATTGTACATATTTATAGGGTGCTAGGAATGTTTGTATTCATGCATACATTGTACATTGCTGAAATCAGATTAACATAGCTATCTCATCAAGCCTTCATTGATTTTTTAGGATGGAAATACTCTGGTTATTTTCTTCTAGCTTTTTGAATTGTACACTACATTTTCATTACGTATGATCAGGCTGCTTTGCACACAGGAACTTCTTTCTCATACCTATATCCTGACACCCATACACACTGATCAATGACTGTCTCCCTACCTTCAGCCTTGGTAACCATTCAACTCCTAATTCTATGAGACCTTTCACATGAGTGAAAACATTGACTGACTGATTGATACCTGAGTTAAAACCATCTAAAAAATTGGCATCAATGGTATCTAAATGCATCTTCAGGATGTTCTGTTTTCTTCATCACATTCATTTAATGTCTCATTTAATTTCATTTTGTTACAATGGTTCAAACTGACACATATCGATCACATTACAATGCAAAGTTACATTGCTGGCAGCTTTGACACTAAGGGTAAACAGGGACAGGAGGTCCTGTCCTAAAGGAACTTGTTCCCTTCTTAGGTAGAGAAGGATAAAATAGTAAGTCAAGTTATGACAACTCCCTAAGAAAAAGACCCTTAATCAATACTAAAGCACATTGTGAGAAGCGGTTTACACACTATCTCCAACAATTCTAAATCTTTCCAGGTTTTTTTTTATTTTTATTTTTTAGAAGAAGCATTTCATTACAGCTTTAAAATATTCAACAATTTTCAGAGCAAAGATACATCTCTTTCAAAAGTGGCTATAATTTTTTTAGGTTCACAGTGGAATTAATAGTTATACAATATTAATCTCAGTATAAACCCTGTAAGATATATAATTGAATGAGGTTTTTACCCTTTAAAAAGATTTCCATTTCATTTTAAAATATACTGTTTCTTACAGAAAGACATTGCTTTGCTAATAACACTTAGATGTTGGCACATGTGTCTCTAATCTGTATGTATCTGATTATTACTAGTCATAGTCGGTTGCACTTGGCTCCTTGGCACCTGTGTATAGATATAAAGTCATGGGGTAGATTTCAGTGGTAATGTTTATCGCCCTTACTAATTAACATGATGTAAATTTTTATATTTCCTTCTCAAATATAACTTATTTTTTTAATTTGCTGGGTTTTGTGTGTGTATATCACACAGGAGATTCCAAACCATCTTGTTCATCTATACACCCACTTCCCAGATGGCACCCTCCCATACCCCTTATACTCTGTCATCCCTGCTACAGTCCACTGTGTTATTGCACCCCAAGCCATTCCCCACTAGTTGTCTATCTGAATCTAGTCAGCCTATCTAGAGGTCTTTGTTTTAGGAAGGTCAACTATTCCTCATCTAAAAGCAATCAGTTGTCAATATTCATTTAGATAAGATTGGGGTCTGCTGTTTATTATCAGAAAGTGACTTTTTCATGATATTTAAGAATTTTAAAACAAATTCAGCATAATAAAAATATATTCCATATAAAAAAACTGAAAGGAGAAAATGAACAGCAGATTCCATTCCATTTTTATATGGAATGTATTTTTTATTATAATAAATGTATTTTAAAATGCTTGAATATCATGAAAAAGTTACTTTCTGATAATTTTCAATAGATTTTTGAATCTAGGTTTCTCAATGAGTTGAAAAACAGATCTTTCAAAAATATTTGTATATAACTGTGAAGACCTGAAAAGTCTACCATCGTCTAAGTGTTCACTTTACATTATAATTTTCAACTTTATGTTTTATATTTTCATTTGACCATTCTCCTGCTTATCCATTGACAGGTGTTGAACATGACCTTTGTGAAACATGATTGTGTACCTGTGTGTGTGTGTGTGAGAGAGAGAGAGAGAGAGAGAGACAGAGACAGAGAGAGGAGAGAGAGACAGAGACAGAGACAGAGAGAAAGCATAAAAAAAAGATGATGCAAAAAAAGAGAGAAATGTGTGTTATCTGTGATTTTATTGTGCATCCAAAAGCCAGAGGAAGAGCTATAATGCACTCTATGACTGTTGTCCTCATTCCTTTGACTCAGGGTCTCTTGTTGATCATGGAGCTAGGATGGCGGCCAGCAAATCCCAGAAATTTCCTGTCTCTGTCACACAGCTCTGTGGTTATAGGCTTGCACTAAGTCATCACCACCTTTTACACAGGTGCTGGTATCTGAACTGAGGTCTGTATGCTTGTATAGTAAGTCTTTTTAACCACTAAGCTGTCTCTCCAGTCCAGAAATAAAAAAAGCTTTTTAAAAGTAATAGTTTATTATAATTTTCTGAGAAATTGTCTCTCTTTTCCATATTGTTACCTTAAGATAGTGATTTTTGTAACAGTATTTGAACCTTTTTCAAAATACTGTAACATTTTGGAGTAAAGCTTTCCTATAAGAGTAAATAAATGATTTTAGTTCCCTAATCTTAATTTATTTATTGAATTAAGAATGTCTATACAGCAGTTATGTGATTCTTTCAACTGTTTTCACAATTTACATTTATTAATTTTTTTTCATTTAATGCAATACATTTCAATCACATTCAGATTCCCTCTTTTATTTGCATTGCCCTCTTCCACTGGATTTTATGCCATATATTTTAAGGCCTATGGAACCATGTTTGTGTCCCCAGGTGTTCCGAGGTGTGAGTTCATCTACTGGAGCCTAGTCACTCTAAGTAGTCACTAATGTTGCCTTGGTTGTCTTGGGAGATGGCCACATCATGTTGAGCCCTCACAATATTTTGGATAGGGACAGCTTTTACCCATAAGTGAGACTCTTAGAAAGAGTACAATAACTGGAATAGTAGACTGAGGTAACCACAGCAGGACAATGCAGATTTGTTTTCAGATTACTGTTTCTGTTTGTGTCTGTTTTTCCCTTTACCTTATGCTCCATGACCCTTTCACATTCTTTCCTTGGTCTCTTCCTCCTCGTGCTCGTTCTTATGCCTGTTTATCTACAGCCTGTGTCTCACAGTTTATGTTGTATGTTTTCATTGTACTTAATCTCATCAGTCCTCAACTCAACTTCCTAAATAACTCTTTTTTTCATCTTCCAAACTACTTATACCTAGTATATTTATGTTCACTTTAGCTAAATTAAGAAGCATAGGGGAGCTAGAATAACTTGTCTCTCTACCTTCAAGTATCTGTCTACCTGGAAACTGAAGAATGCCAATCTCTTATACAAGTACATAGCACAAGGCTGATTTGGTTGTTCATATGTCAAACTATGACACGGTGTACCAGCAGTGCTTACCTGAGGTCTTGGGACGGTTCTGCTCTGATGTGAGGTGTTTCCACAGAGTGCCCAAATACTGCTCCTTCGGTGCCTGCGGGCAACATAAACGCAACGATCAGAATAAGCCAGACCTGACACGGGGCTTTTATCTGATTTATGCATCAAATATTCTTCCCCAAACTGGGAACATGAGTAGAGTACATGGAGGTTCAATATTAGAAGAGGCAGGAAAGGCAGTTCTGACTTTCCCTATGTTAATTACTTAAAAGATTATATTATTCTTACTTTAGATTACCTAATTTATATTACTTACTTTTCATTACCTTACTTTTACTTTAGAAGAAATGTCGCCTTCTGATCAAAGAACACAGGCTCATCTCTTTCCCTTCCTCATTTCCTGGTTAAGTGAAATTCAAGGGAAGGATAGACTATCACACTTAGGTCAGCCTTCTTATAAATCAGAAGGCATGATAACTCTGTAGAGGGTAAGCTCAGTCTGGTTCAGTGTTAACTATTTACAGACAGGTTTCAAAGGATGTTTAACAATTCTCCAGCAAAGAGCTTTACAGAGCTCATCAAAAGGCAAGGAACTTCAGGTTGCTTTGACCTCAGTGAAGTTAAGGCTATCTAAAGCTGTGAACCACTTTAATTCACTTATTATAGTCGGGTTCATCTGGGGCCACTTTTGTCTGAAGAGGTCATATTCTTCAACATCTTGCTCAGACAGCTGAATGACACATGATCTGAAATCACTTACTGACTCCATTTGATTTTCCAGACTTCTAAAACTTTTCAACAATTTAACTGAGAAAAAGAGAGCATTTTCCTCTTCAAAAATCAAGTGAAAAAATTCTTTCTTATAGCATAATGGCAAAATCGCTTTTTTAAATATAATTTATGCAAATGCTTCAGATCATTTCCTTCAGAAGAGACATTATTTTCTTTTGATCTAATTTTCCGCAAATATTTTGATGTAAAGATGTCGTGCCGATTCGATAAATGTTGTGAACACTATTTTAGTAATACAATGCAATTAAAATCTATAAATTAAAAAAATCAGAATGAATGTGGTTCTGCATACTATGCAAGGAAGAATAAAATATTTTACTTCAGCAGCAGTATAACTCTGTTACTAGGAAACTAGAGCTAACACTGAAAATATTTTTTAAAAGCCTGACTTCATAAATAACACATCAGATACACTCCATTATCTTTTAAAGACAAATAGCCTTGTGCACTTTGATCTTGAGTCATAAGGAAGAAAGCTTTTTTCCAAGAACTGGAACATAATTTATATATAGTCCAGGCTGCAGATTTTACTTTGTGACTTAAAACCTACTAGAACCTGTTTAACTTTCATTGGCTTCAGTAACTTTTTTCCCTACTGAGAAAGCTCTGTATGGCACAGGGTACTTATTTCTTATGACTTTCATTAATTCAGAGATCTTATTTTTAAGGGTTTCACTCATTGATATTTTGTGTAATATTTTTATTTCTGTATATGGAAAATTTCTTTTTAAATATTTTATTTCTTATGTTTATTTTATATGTATGAGTGTATTGTCTGCATGTAAGTGAGTGCACCCATGCTGTGCAATGCCACAGAGGTAAGAAAAGGGCTTCAGATTCCCCTGGAACTGGAGTTAAGGATGATTCCTAGCTGCCATGTGGATGCTGGGAATCGAACCCAGGTCCTCTACAAGTGCAGTCAGTGCTCTCAGTCTGAGCCATCTCTCCAGCCCCAGAAAATTTCTTAAGATGGGTCTTGAATGGTAAAATAATAGTTTTTAGTAAAGTACCAATTCTATTATTTTGCTGGGGGTGGCATTTGAAAGAATATTCCAAAGCATAAATTTACATATCTCAAAGAGAGGGACTGACATTTTAACACAGAATATAATTTCCAGAGAGAATAATTATTCATCTGTAAAGTTCACAAGCTAATTTCTAGTATTGTATGATTATGAAAATATCCTAGGAAAGGTGACAGAAATATAATTAGAGAACAGTAACTATTTATTTTCAAACACAGACAGTCTCACATAGTAACTGCAGTTTCTATATGGGTGAAAGTATATCCCCACCAAAACTTCTCAGTGATGACCGAAAGCTTTAGCTATCTCAATTTTAAGTTTATATGTAGAGAATTCTTGATAATTTTTAGTGGTTCTTTTTTTTAAGTTTTAAAAATATTTTGTTTTTTAAATTATTTATTTAATAACCACATGATTAGAAGGAGCATTTCATTCAACAGCATTGACATATTCACAATTCCCAGAGCAAAGATGCATCTCTTTCAAAATTGCCTGTAAAATTTTAGGTTTATAGTTTAATTGAATGAGGTTTTAACCTTCAAGAAAGATCCCCATTTCATTTTAAAATATACTGTTTCATACAGATAAACTGAATAACATTTTTAATTAAAAATAATTATTTATTTAATAACCACATGATTAGAAGGAGCATTTCATTCAACAGCATTGACATATTAACAATTTCCAGAGCTAAAATGCATCTTTCAAAATTGGCTGTAAATTTTTAGGTTTACAGTTGAATTAATACAGTTATAAAATATTATACTTAGTATAAACCCCATGAGATATAAAATTGAATGAGGTTTTAATCTTTGAAAAAGATCTCCAATTCATTAATAAAATACACAGTTTCATAGAGAGAAATTCATTTTAATGCAATTAACACTAAGATGTTTACACATGCTTTTCTAATCTCTGTATATCTGATTATTACTAGTCACAGTCGTTTACTTTCTGAGATCCTTGGCCTCTGAGCATGGATATAAAGTCGTCAGGTAAATTTCGGTGGTAATGTTTTTCACATCTACTAATTATTAAGGAGCAAATTTTTATGCTTTGAAGAATTTTTAAAAATTTTTAAAAATTTAATAACCACATGATTAGAAGAAGCATTTCATTACAGCTTTAACATATTCAGAAACACACTCCAGAGCAAGGATACAGCTCTTACAAAAGTGGCTATAAATTTTTAGGTTCACAGTTCAATTGATACCATTATTCAATACTGAACTCAGTATAAACCCTGTAAGATATAAAATTGAATAAATTTTTACCCTTTAAAGAAGACCTCCATTTCATTTTAAGATATATTCTTCCTTGCAGAAAGACTGATTGTTTTTGCTATTAACACTGAGATGTTGCCGCATGCATCTCTAATCTGTATGTATCTGATTATTACTAGTCATGATTGGTTGCACTTGGATCCTTA
>NW_008348795.1:2385591-2411038 GCF_000622305.1 Nannospalax galili
GGTAGATTTCACTGGTAATGTTTATCACCTCTACTATTTAACATGAAGTAAATTTTTATGCTTCCTCCTCAAATATGTCTTTTTAAAATTTGTTGACTTTTTGTAATTCTTAGGGAAGTATACCAATAATTATACTAACTAAGCTCAGTGCGAGACAGTAAAATATCATAAATAGCTAAGTGTAACTTTCTAGACAATGAAAACATTGTTCTTATTTTCCCTGGTCTGGAAAAATCAAGAAAAATTAAGTGATCAAAGATAATCTTGAAAGACATCAGCAAAAGAAGCTAAAACCACCTAAGCTAGATTATTACTACAGTGGTGGAAAATTCAAATGTCAAAAAATAGTTTCCCATTCTTTTTCTGTCATCTCCCCTTGAGCTGTGGCCCCATCCCACGGAGGTTCCCAGAGAGAATCTGACTAGCTGGAAGCGATAGCTGCATCCTGTCCTCCAGATCACCATTCCCCAGCTTGAGATCAGACCCTGTCACATGGCTCCAAGGCTCACACTTTCATAGCTTAGTTAGATAAAACGGTCACAGCTGATCCCAATCACATTGGATCTAGGCTTCTTCCCCTCCTGGAGAGCTCCTGACTCGTCTGCTTGGATCCATCTGGTCTCTCCAATTAAAAAAAAAAAAAAAAAAGATCAAAAGAGAGAACCTGAAGATCATAACAACTAATTATACATACCTGATTAGAAAGCAACCAAGCTATATCAGTGATAAACAGAGAATCAAACTTCGACTCCACAAAGGCAGACTTGAATTTCACATGCATAAGCAACAAAGGAAATATGCATGCCTGACTCCAAAAAAAATATAATTAAAATGAAAAACCAAAATAATATGTTCCCAAAATCCTACCAATCCTACCTAAGTGTTCTACAATGTGAACTATGTAGAGGAACCCCAGGGCATAGAATTTAAAGGCTGCATGATAGAAGAACTTAATGAATTTAAAGAACAAACACATCAAAACTTCAAAGAGGGTAGGGAAAAACTCCTGACTAAAACTAAAGAAAGAAAGAAAGAAAAAGAAAGAAAGAAAGAAAGAAAGAAAGAAAGAAAGAAAGAAAACTACCAATATATGAACGAATGAAATGACAAAGACAATTCAGTATTTGAAAAGTGAACTCATGAAAGAGATAGAAATATTGACGAAAACTCAGGTTGAAATGAAGATGGAATTAAAAGATTCAACAAGCCAATTTGAAATGACAGAAGAAGCCTCATGAACTAAATGGAAAACAGAATATCAAGAGTAGATGATAATGTTGAAGAATTGGACCACTCAAGCAAAGAATATGAAAAATCAAAAAATATATACAGGAATGGGATATGAATGAAATGTGGGACACCATGAAAACTCCAAATTGACAAATCATGATAATAGAGGAAAGAGAACAGGTCAATGCCATTGACCCGATTTTCAACAGGATAATAGAATTAAGAAAAGACATGCCCATACAGGTACAAGAAGCAGAGCGAACCAAATAGACAGAAGCCAAACAGAAACACCTCATGACATTTCATAGTAAAATCACTAAATGCACAGAACAAAGAGAAAACACTGAAATCAGATTTAAATTAAAATTAACCAAAAGAAATAAATAACATCACTTCATTCTGATCATGGAATCAATTGGCCAAGAAGACATTAGAATCATGATCATATATGCAGCAACTCTGGTACACTCAGTTTCATTAAAATAGTGCTACAGTACTTCAAGACACAAATTAACCCCAACTCAGTTATAGTAGGTGACTTCAACACCACATTGTTCCATTAGAAAAGTCAACTTGACAAAAAATAAACAGAGAAATATCTGAATTAAAAGATATCATTCATCAAATGGATCTACCAGATCTTCAGAATATCCTACCCAAACAGCAAAGCATATATATTCTAATCAGCAGCCCACGGAAGTTTCTCAAAATTGCCAACATACTGGGGCACAAAAGAAATCAACACACACACACACACACACACACACAAAGAATTCCATGCATTCTATTAGGCTACAGCATAATAAAGCTTATAATTAACAGAGGGAAAAAAAAACTTTAGGAACTACACAATCACACACAAGGAGATTAAACAACACACTCCTGAATTACAAATGGGTAAAAGAAGAAATGAAGAAAGAAATAAAAGTATTCCTGGAGCAAAATGATAATGTAAGAGAAAAAAAAAAAAAAAAAAAGACACATTAAAAGCAATCATGAGAGGGAAGTTAATAACTCTAAGTGCCTACGCTAAAGAAAATTTCAGAAAGAGCACAAAGAAATGTTTTAATGGTTCAAAAAAATGACTCTGGAAAGGCATGATAAAACCAAGCCAAACCCAGCAGAGTAGAAGAAATAAAAGCCAGTGCAGAAATTAATGAAATAGAAACAAAGAAAACAATACAAAGAATCAATGAATCTAAGAGTCGGTTCTTTGAAAAGGTATGCAAGATAGACCCTTGGACCAGCTGAACAAAAGAAAGAAAGAAATTCAAAACTGCATGTATCCTGTATCCTATTTACTCATGTTGTGAGAAAGCCAAAAAAAATCTCACCTCTGTGTCTAAAATCTAAATGAAACGGATGAATTTCTAAATTAATGGAAACCACCAAAGCTAAACCAAAAACAGATCAACAGCTTAAACAGAACCATAACATATAAGGAAATGGAAAAGCAGAATTTTGCCAGACTTTCAATGAAGATATACAACCCACACTACTTAAATTATTGAAAAAGATAGAAGACGAGGGAGAATTCCCAAAGTCCTTCTATGACACCCATATTACTCTTATACTCAAACTAGCAAAAGACATAATTTGAGAAGAAGACTTTGAGGGCTGCAGAAAGAGCTTAGTGGTTAAGAGCACTTTATGCTCCTGCAGGGGACCGGAGTTAGTTGGCAACTAAGAACAGTCTATAATTCCAGTTCCAGGGGATCCGATACCCTCTTCTGACCTCTGCAGGCATTGCTCAACATGGGTGCACTTATATACACATATGTACAGCACTCATATACATAAAATTAAAATTAAAAAAAATTAAAATTAAAAAAGGAAATTATACATTCATATCCTTAATGGACATAGATGAAAAAATTCTCAGCAAAATATTCAGAACACTTACAGACATATATCAGAAACACCATACTCCATTATCAAGTGGGCTTTATTCCAGAGTTGCAGAAATGGTTCAATATACATAATTCAATAAGTGTAATAAATCATATACATGGACTTAAAGAAAAATCACATGATCATCTCAATAGATGCAGAAGTCTTTTGACAAAATCCAATATGCATTTATGATTTAAGTCCTAGAGGGAACTGGACTAGATGGAAGAGTACCTCAACATAATCACCTGAAATTAAGGCCCACACAAAAGAGGGTGCCCGTGTGCAAAAACAGAAGGTTTAAGCTGACATGATATTTCAGTTTTTTTTAATTATCATTAGAAATTATTTAAAATCCTTTCCCCTCAGATAATTTTGTTTAATTATTATTTGAGGAGTATTTCTTCAAACTCCTAATTATTTCTTGTTGATTGAATTCTAATTCCTTTGTTTTAAATTTCTTCATATAATTTGACAGGAAGGTTTTATCAACCATTGTATTTTTATTCTTGTTTAAAATGGAATATTTGCAAATTTTATGCAATATATTTTGATTATTTTAAAACATTCTTCCCTATCTGTACTAGTCTTATGGCTTCCCTGGTAAGATTTCTTCTACTCAGTAGTATATATTTCAAAAAATGTTCTCTTAGGACCAGAAGTGTCATTCCCTTCCTTTGGTTTCCTATGTTGAGCAGCATTCTTGCCCTCAGAATAATTTTATTATTTTCCCTAACTATGTGGGAAATCCATGTCTAACCTGAGACTAAAAAGGGGTCTACTGCGCACTCTTTCTCTGCACATGACAAAAATATAATATTTTTCCTTTTGTGTAATTCATGAATAAAGTATGAATTACTAGAAATTTATTTTGTCACTTGAGATCAATATTTACTTTGCCATAAATCAAGTTTTCAGGCAGGTGTAAGCTCTATTGGTGTCTTTCTGAGGACTCTCTTTTAAACCACTGTTCTATTTCTAAGCTATACTCAATAAATTAGAACTTCACCGGTGTTATTCTCTGGTATGGGCTCTGACTGGATAGTTGAGGGTAGATATCCCAGTTGCTTCATTATTGTCAATATTATTTAACTGGATTTAGAATTAGCTTCTCAAATTCCAACAGGTACCACTGATGACTGGTTAGGATTATGTTGATTTTGTTCAAGATGTTGTAGAAAGTAAACTTTAGAACAGGATCATCTTAATTATAATCATACTATGATCTGCATATGTAAAAAAATTCCATACAGAGTGCATACAACTTTCGTTAAGTTTTTCTTAAGTCAAAGTAATTTGCTTGTTAATACTAAATTTTCTATAGGTTCTTTACTTTTTTCTGTAGAAATCTATATTATCTTTGAAGTATGATCTTTGGGATCCTTGCCCAAGATAAGATGGAAAGATTGTAAGAGCCAGAGGGGGTAGATAACCACAAGGAAACAGAGTCTTCCAGACAGCTGGTCAGATAGTCATATGAACTCACAGTGATGGTGACAGTATTCACAAGTCTTATGAAAGCTCAAGCCAGACACAATCCCAGCATAGACAAAAGAACTATTGGACACTGATGACTGCTGGGAAGGGGCGAGTCAGTCTCTTTTAAGGGTATTGCTCTTGCTAGGTTAACCAGGCTTTAGCCAATGAACCCAAACCTAAGGACATTTGGTTATACAAATTTGATTCTACATCCACACGTACATATATGCAAGACAGTACATGAAATTGCGTTGGGTTAGTAAAGGTGTTTCAGATGAGAGGGATCCAATATGATGAAAATATAGTTTGAAATTCACAAACACACAAAAAAGGAAATTTTTTTAAAATATGATTTTTAAACCTCAGATTTCTTGATATTTACTTCACTTGTCCTTCAATAACAAAATTTAAGTAAAATAGATTGGTTACTAAAAAGCTTTTATTTTCTTATCTGTGGTTCTCATGCTGCCCCTCAATGAGTATAATTATTACAGTGACCATGGATAGTATTTATTGAACACTTAAATTACCTCAGGCATTGGGCTGAATGAATCTTAAGACAAATGATACATTAATCATAATAAAACAAGAGAAATGCAAACAAATCTCAGTATTTCTATTTTTCAAGTGAGAATAAATAAGCACAGAGAAGTTCAGCATACCTAAAGGCTTGTATGTCACAGATGGCCCCAAATTAGAGGAAACACAGATTAAGGTCAGCATAAAACACAATCATTCTTAGTTCATTTTTTAATTTTTTTTTTAAGTTTTATGTTTTACTTGAAAATGGGGACTTTTATTTTTTACATTCCTTCATTTTGTAAAAATATTTTATTGATTCTTTTAGAATTTTATTATTTATTTATTTTTAAATATTTTATTTATTATTTTTATCTCATGTATGTGCATGTATTGCCTGCATGTACATAAGTGCACCTGTGTCATGCAATGCCTGTGGAGGACAGAAGAGGCTGTCAGATCCCCTGAAACTGGAGTTATTTTGTGGAATATCATAGAATATTAAGCTTAAGTTAACATGTTCATAGTTCACTGTTTTTAAAAAATAGTTTACTGTTTTTAAAAATAGTTACTGTTTTAAAAAAAATACTTTATTATTTTTGTTTTATGTGTATGTGTGTATTGCCTGCATGTAGGTAAGTGCACCCGTGTTATGCAATGCCCTCAGAGGACAGAAGAGGCTGTTGGATCCCCTGAAACTGTAGTCATGGACAGTTTTTAGCTGCCATGTGGTTCCTGGGATTTGAACTCAGGTCTTCTGCAAGAACAGTTAGTGTTCATAACCACTGAGCCATCTCTCCAGACCCAGAATTTTATATTTTTAGTTATGTGTATTTCTGTGTCTGTGGGTATATGTGCATGTGAGTGTCAATGCTCAAAGAGGCCATAAGAAGGCATTGAATCCCCTGGGTCAAGAGTCACAGGCCGTTCTCACCCATCTAACAACAGTGCTGGGAACTAAACTTGGTGCTCTGGAAGAGCAGTACACTCAATGGCTGTACCATCTCTCCATGCCCTTCAGTTCATTTTCAGTTCAATTCACTCCTGAATTCAAGGAAGTATCCAAGCTATATTCATTGTTGCCATTATCATAAGCTCCCAACTTAGAGAACAAAAATAGTTTTTGATAAAATAAATCTATTATCAATAGCATGGCAGGCAGAATCATGATCTCCTTTAATCTCAAAGACATTCATACAATAACTGAACAGAGGGAATGTATATTTGAGTGAAAGGGAAATCCCATGGCAAGCTGGTTTACAGTTGCTTATCAGTTCATCTCGAAATAGGCTTGCACTGGATTTTCCCAGAGAGCCCAATCACAAGAATTATTAAGCATGAAAGGGGAGCAAACCCAGAAAATCAGCAACAGTGCAGATTGAGAATTACTTAATTTGATTTATGATAAAGGGCTAGATGACAGGCAATATGGTCAGAGGTTATAATAGTTAGAAAACAGTGAGAAACAATTCTGTGAGAAAGACAGCATAGTCTACCAAACACCTGCATGTAAGGATAGTGTAAATAACTTCAAATTTCTAACCTCTAGAAGTATAAATAACAAAAAAAAAATAGGTCATTAAATTTTGCTAACTTATATAGACGCATCAGGGAACCAAGGCAACCAGAAGTTAGAACTGAGCAACACAGCTTGTCCACTCAAATTCACAGTATCCTCTTATTTGTCCTACTCTCCCATCCTTCCTTCATTTCAAGTTTTGTAGTGAAATGAAAGACCGTTCTGGGTTATCGTTTATAGAAACATGAACCTGGAGATTTTTGTCTTTTTTTTTTTTTTTTTTTTTAGTGTGACCGAACCCAAGGCCTTGCACTTGCTAGGCAAACACTCTACCACTGAGCTAAATCCCCAGCCTCCTGGAGATTTTTATCCAACTTACACAAAGCAAATCCATGAGGAAGTGTACAGGTAAAGTCAGGATGAACATGAATTCTGAAATACTCTGTGGAGTTCCATTTACAGACAATAGTTGGCCTGACTATAGAGCTGACACAAAGCTAAAACCAGGTCCTGTGTATGTAACAGAACTTTGAAACTGCAAGCCTTTTATTTTTTAAATTTCTCCTATCACCATCATCAGACATTTCCATGCTTGCAATCTACATCTCCACTTCAAGAAGGAAAGGCTGATTCAGAGGATATCTTTGATTAAGTTGAAGAAGTCAAACATTAAAAAAGCTTATTTTTTCCTCACCTCTAATCTTTTGCAGGGTCAACTGAGCAAATTTACTTGAAATAACAACCTGGCCAATAAATAAGTTGGATCTTACAAGGCCTCCTACCTACTGCAGAAATTCTAATTCAGCATCTAAATGAATTGTATAAACATGGGTAAACTGAGACAAAGTAAATGAACTACAAATGAAAGTGAACTATTAGCAAGGAGGGGCAAGTGAAGTTACTCAGTGTCTGCTGCTAAGGACTCCATTTATTACCTGCAAGTCACTTCCTGATACATAGTTTGCCAAGTAATGATAATAATAATCACCTGTTACTGAGATATGAATGAATTACTGTAAATAACTGTTGTTCTAGATGGCAAAATTTATAATCAGTGTTTTTACTGTGATCATATATGTCATCATTGTTATTAATTTAATGGAGATACTATCCTATTCTTGAGATAACATTTATTACATAATGTATTTTCATTATTTTACTTTTCCTAATTCTCATGTTTGGTTTTTTACCTCTAAAATCTATACTAAACTATTTTTTATTCCTTTAAATTGATCATAATTCATTATTATAAAAATGTTAAAAATTATTTGTATATTGGGTTGGAGAGATGGCCCCATGGTTAAGAGAACTGGCTACTCTTGAAGAGGACCCGGGTTCAATTCCAGACAACCGCATAGTGACTAACAACCATCTGTAACTCCAGTTCCAGGGAATCTGACACCTCTTTTAACCTCTGTGGGCATTGCACAGCATGGGTGCACTTACATATATGCAGACAATACACTCCTACACATAAAATAAAAATAATAAATAAAATTTAAAAAATCTATTTGTATAATGTTACATGAAGTTTATAGAAAGAAAAACAAACAAAATGATAAATACAAAATGTCTTCAAAAAATGTGACATATGAAGATTTTCTCCCACTCAGTGGGTTTTCTCTTCACTTCCTTGGTAGTTTCTTTTTCTGTACAGAAACTTTGTAGCTTAATGGGGTCCCATTTGTTGATTGTTGACTTTAATGCCTGGACATCTGATGTCTTATTTAGAAATTCCTTTTCTACAGCTATATCTTTTAGGGTGCTGTCTATGCTTTCTTCTTGCAGTTTTAGAGTTTTGGTTAACACATTAAGATCTTTCATCCATTTGGAGTTGACTCTTGTGTACAATGAAAGATAAGGGTACACTTTCATTCTTCTACAAGTAGAGATCTAATTTTGCCAGCAGCAACTATTGAATATGTTGTCCTTCTTCCATTGTGTGTTCTTTGTACCTTTGTCAAATATCAGGTGGCTGAAGTTGCATATATTCATGCTTGGGTTTCTATTGCATTCCATTGATCTACACGTCTATTTTTGTGCCAGTGCCATTCTGTTTTGATGACTATAGCTCTGCAACATAATCTGAGATCTGGTATGGTGAGACTCCCAGAATTGTTCTTTTTGCCCAAGATTTCATTGGATATCTTTTGTGATTGGTCTTTTGTGATTTCATATGAATTTTAGGATGGATTTTTCTAGCTCTGTGAAAAATATCCTGGGCATTTTGATTGACATTGCATTGGATCTATAGATTGGTTTTGGTAAGATGGTCACTTTTACAATATTAATTCTACCAATCCATGAGCACTGTAGGTCCTTCCATCTCCTGGTGTCTTCCTCTAATCTCTTTCTTTACAGATATGAAATTTTCATTGTAGAAATCTTTAATGTCCTTGATTAGGTTTAATCCTAAATATTTTTGAGATTATCTTGAATGGTAAGGTTTCTTTGAATGCTTTTTCTGATTTCTTATTATTGGCATATAGAAAGCCTACATATTTTTGTAAATTGATTTTGTAACCTGTCACTTTACTGGAAGTATTTTTCATTTCTATTAGTTTCTGCTAGAATTTTTGGGATGTCTTATGTATAATATCGTATTTTCTGCAAATACGATAATTTTTACTTTTTCTTTTCCAATTAGTACTCCTCTAATTTCCTTCTCTTGTCTTATTGCTCTCCAAAGATTTCAAGCACTATGTTGAAAAGGAATGGAGGTAGTGAACAGCCTTGTCTGGTTCCTGATTTTAATGGGAATGCTTCTAGTTTTTCTCCATTTAGAATCACGTTGCTCATGTGTTTGATAAATATAATGTCTTCAGAGAAAATGCTTTGGGTCATCTCATTAATATACAATACTAATGATGCCCATTAAGTAATTTTAATAGTTATTAGATATTAAATAATTTATCTCCAGCATTTAGTTATTACTATGTGTTAAGCATCATGTTTATGTGGACCAGATTATATTACTTCATGAAAAGACAGCTAGATGTTATCATTTATCATCCTCATGTTTTATGGGTGAGAATCTGATGACCATGATACTCCTTAACTCATTAACTTCATTGTCCAGGATACGCTTCTGGAAAGCCCTGAAGTTCCATTGTAGAAGTAGTTGTGAATCAAGCCGTCTTCAGTCCCTTGCCATTGCTGTCCAGTCCTGTCCTCTTGCAGCACAGCTCCTCCCCTGGCCCATCTTATTCTTTACAATCCGTTCACTGTCACAGTACTATGTTTATTTCCAGTGAACTGTTATCATTATCAACAACCTAGTATTTTTTTTTAAAAAATGCTGTTATCTAGTTCTTAATAGGCCAGAGTTAAAATTTTCCTTTAAGTCCTTTTTCATAATTCAGCATCTTCCAGTGCCAAGACAATTGCTGGCCATTCTTTTTCAAATTGTATATAGGTGCTGTCATAGTTGGTAGGTGCGGTCATAATTAATTTACATGTGCTTAGAATATCTGGCTTAGAACTTCATTTTTGTGCCCTTTTCCATGTAAAAGTTAATAACAAACATGGAAAATATGTATTATTTAACAACACACCTTTTCTCATGGGTGTGTCACTGGCATGACCGTTTATATCAGTTTGAAATAATAGTGCCTCAGGCTGTCTGAAAATTTAAGTTTACTTAAAATATAAATAACTAGTGGTGGCGCATGCCTTTAATCCCAGCACTTGGGAGACAGAGGCAGGCAGATCTCTGTGAGTTCAAGGCCAGCCTGGTCTACATAGTGAGTTCCAGAACAGCTGGGGCTACAGGGAGACCCTGTCTCAAAAGACAAATATATATATAAATAACTATAGATTTATTATGTTCTAGAGCACATTCATAAATTTGAGGGTGTTATTTTTCACTGAAATTCATTTTTCTAACTGAACAAAAACATAAAGACATGCATATTTATGTAATACTCTTGATATTTTGATAGAAGAACGTATTATTTAGTATTCAAATAAAAGTAAACCTATGGATCCCTTCAAATATACTTTTTTTTTCTTTTTAAAATATGCAATATGTGATTGAAATAAAATAATCCTACAATGCAGTAACACCTTGGACATTTTTGCTCCTACATATTTGTTTGGGGGGCTTTCTATTGTTCATTTGTCTATGTGCAATAGCTGTGACATGATTTGTGTTATTTATTCATTTTAATGGTGAAAATTGTTCCTTATCTGATTATTCAGCCTATCCCATGTTTTAGCAAAGCACTTAGGCACCAGGCATGTTTGCATATCTTTGTTTCCCTTGCAACACATTTTTAAATTTGGGCAAACAGCTGGGCATGGTGGTGCACACCTTTAATCCCAGTACTCCAGAGGGAGAAGCAGCTAGATCTCTGTGGGACCAATGCTAGGATAGTCTACACAGTAAGCTCCAGGGCAGCTGGGACTACAGGGAATCCATATCTCAAAAACAACAAAAAAAAAATGAAATTGGGGGAAACAGAATTTGTAAATGATGACTGCTATTTCTAGCTTGCAGTACTCTAAAGAACTTGTTTTCCTCTATTTCCTCTTTTACTCAGCTCACCCCTAATGGAATGCATGGTATGTGACAGATTCAAGTCTCAGCCAGAACACAAGAACCGGGGCTTAGAGGGGCTCATATATTCAGTCCTCAGTGGCCTGTACTACCCTTGAATTCCTTGAATTGCTGTTTGGAGGAAGTAACTAAAACTAGTTTTCTTTCGTCTTCTTTTATTAATAGCATTTTAGATCAATTCTTTGGTGATTTTGTACATACATACAGTGTATTGTGATTGTATTCATCCCCACGTCTTCCTCTTGTCCAATCCATTCTCCTGCAAAACTGCCCAACACATATGCTTCCTACATTCATTCTTTTTGTGATCACCCACTGAGTCGGTTTAGTGCTGCTCAGTTAACATGGGAGGGGGGCCAACCGCTGGAGCATAGCAACGTGCCAGTGGCTATGCACCTGAAGGCAAATGACACCCCTCACCCAGCAGCCACTGGTCACCCCTAAATTTTTTTCTATCTGCTCTCGTTCTTTTTGTCTTTTCTCAAAAAGTGTTTAAATGCCACAAATATCTACCATGCAATATAATTTTGCATCTTTAATTCCTAGATCGTATATTTTGACTTTTATTTTCATTTGGCATCCCTTTTCCAATAACTTTTATTTTCCCTTATGAGTACTTAGTTCACAAATGTAAAAGAAATAAGAATAGTACAGCAACACTACGGTGTAGAAGGAACTGGATGATTTATTATTTTTCCAACAGTAAGCTTAATTGTATCTAAAAATCAGTTTATGATCTAACACATATAACCTCCAGAAAAACTTTGAACACCAAATGCAAAGCTTTGGCAGCACTGCACAAAGAAGTTACTGTTGTGTAAACAAGTTTCCTTCGTTTATGAATTTCCTCACATCTCACATTTCTACGAATTTCCTCACATTGCACATTATGCAAATGTATTTCAAGAAGTTTTACTTTAAGAAAATAAAAACAGGTAACCACTTCCGTGGGAACTTGGAGCAGAGAATCACAGAGAAGCATGCTGATAAAGAACTCAGGAAAGAGATTATGCTGTGGCATAGTCACTACTTAGTACTTCAAACTTGGAAGTCATTTTACATTTAGAGATTTAAGGGGAGGATGGGACAGTACTAGAGATAATGTCTCTGAAGTCTTCATCTTAGTAAGTTTAAAAAGCAAATATAAACTGAGTTGAGTGATTGCTCAAAGTGTATACACCTGAAATACTTCACTAGAGAAAATTTATTGTCCTCTCTCCTCTCAACACCTGGTCTAATCACTTCTTGTGGAATTATTCAAAGCTGCTCCTTCATACTTCAGTATTACCATATTCTTCGTATTTGTATGCTCCAAGGAACAAAGGTCCTAACAGAAAGGCTGATTGTAAAGCTGACCTCGTCACGGTGGACTAATTTAACAGACAAGAACAGGGAAGTAGAAGACCAACTAATAAAAACAAACGAGAGAATATTGATTTCAACTCAGAAGCATGGGGTTTAATTTAAAAGACAGCTCTTCAGAAAATCTTTTGTTGTCAAACAAATTCCGAATCTTGTCTTATCCTTCCAGTCATTCAATTAGAAAGAAACTGAGGTGAGATGCTTTTGGCTTTCTCACAAACACCAGGGCAGAGGATACATGGCAGGCCTGGATTTCACTATTGTCACAGACTATCACTTTTAATTGCTATTATGTGGAGAAAAAAGAGACACTTTTTCTACTCATCCATTTTATTTTTTGCTTTACGTTCGTGAAAAACAGAAGTCTGAATCCAACTAAAATCTCCCTTTAACATGGAGGTACAAGGTTAAAGTCTTTCCCTTTGCAAAGTCAAATGTCTTATACTTTCCCTTTGTTTGCTGAGTTAATATACTACTTGGAATATAAATGAAAGTGCACATTACACTTGATTGATTCAGCCTGAAAGCTCTGAATTTGAGAGTCTTTTGTGTAGAAGGTTTAGGTCAGGTCCATTATCTGTTTACTAGGCCTCAAAAGATAATTGCTCTCAATAATATCATAAGCTCATAATAGGAAATGCAAAAAAAATTATAGTTTTAAAGTAGATATATTTCAGCTAACATATAAAATTCTTTTTTACCTAGTGATATAGCATGGGTGCGTTAAGAATGAATACATATTCAAATTAACTCAAGCAAATTATTACCAATTGAAGCAAGTCTTATCAAGAGGCAAATACTTATGATTTTTAAGTAAATGATTATTCATCATGGCCACATGGTAGCCATGTTGATTTTTATGGTTTAACCTCTAAAATGTTCACTGAATATTCAAAAGTTAAAGACTGGTTGACATCCGGTCACGGTGAGATTTATTACTTCTTTATGTACTGATTCTTGGATGAGTATGGAGGTGAAAGGGCAATTGGGAGATGGAGCCGGCTGGAAGACATAGGCTACCACAGGGTTAACGCTGAGGGGTCTGTTTTGACCCCAGACACTTTCTTTTGATGGTGCTGTATCCCATTTGCAGTGAGCAGCTCTGCTACCAGCACAGCATCTCTTCTCTGACTCATGATCTCATGCTCAAAGCAATGGAACTAGCCAGTCAGGAACTGAAACTTTGGCTAATGAGCCAGCATACTTAGTTCTCTTAAACTGTTTTTGTTCATTTATTTTATTTTTTTTAAAGTTCTCGGGAATTTTTTTTCATAGCAATAGAAAACTCAGGTAGTGGTGTTCAGGTAAAAGTATGAACTATTATCTCCACCTATATTTTAATATATCAGGTAAATTCTTGCTATTTTCTGAGAGAACATAAATATGCTATGCTAAGCTGTAATAGCTTTGTGAAAATTCCATTGTGTCAGAAATGCAGACATAGTCCTTACTAAATCATCCAGTCTGTCACCCTGAAACAAAAGCCCATTTACAAAATGTCATTATTCTTAAAATGAAAGAAATCCAGGAGGGTTTCATCTTAATTCCTATGGATATTGCTTAAATAGAAAACTTTCATGCTATTAATTTACAATTCATACAGATCTCTTGTTACCTGTAACTTTGAAGTCTTGTCAGCACAGCTACCTAATTTACATGGAGACCCCAGAGTCAGTGTCTCTTTGTAGTGTTATATGTGAAATGGCTGCAATACTACTTTAAAGTACATATGAGGGTAACAGTCAATCATGGTGACTTCAGATTTTGTGCTATACTGTGCCCAAATTTTTCATCTATGGATGTGAAATTATAAATTATATCTGCCTTTGATATCTTCATTTTAGATTTATCACAGGTAAGAATAAAGCTGTTTATAGTTAATGTGTGATATTCTTATAAAGGAGGAAGGATTTAGCAGGAATGTATGTGCCTGTCTCTGTATGTGTCTCTGTGTATCAGGAAATATTGTCAGGAAGACTATATACACAGGGAAGGTGTACATGTAGGGAGGTAGGCATACAGGGAGAACATACATTCAGGAGGTGGGGTGTACATTCAAGGAGAGCATACATAGGGGAATGTTGTGTATATAGGAGGGTTGTCTCTGAGAATCAAAAGCATGATGGATACTGAGGGCAATTTAAACCAAACTGAAATATTATTATCTTGTTTATCATTTATTCAGTAATCATATGGCATTTAAATCTCTGTGTTTTGGTGCAGGCGCCTGTACACTCCTTGGTACCATGCTTCAATGATGTGTATACCTTTCCCCTAATCCAGCAACATATGAAACCTTTTTATGATGCTGCAAGTTATACTCTTTTATTATGTCGAATCTTCTGAGATTAAGAGGCTCAGAAATTTCTGCAAATAAGGGTATCATTAATTAGGTTCTTATAAATTTAGGTGATGAGGCAGTCTTTCATAAAATTCATGAGTCAAGGTAACTGAGAGTCAGTTGTCTATATTAAGTAGATAAGGAGAATAAACACAAGATTAGGCACCTATGTTTAAGAGAAACAAATGTTTTAAAAAGAGAGCCAGAGGGACATTCATGTACACATCTATACCGGCGTGCCCACAAGTCTTACGTCCAACTCATACTCTCATACACAAAGCAGTAGTGAGGGGGAGAGTGGAACCAGAGAGGGTGCAAAATAGATGTCTCCTAAGACTGAAAACATTGCCTTCTAAGGTGCACTTCCTTCCATGCACTCAAATTAACTTACTTTGTATCATGCTACCAATAAAAAAAAAAAAAAAAAAATCAAGAAAAAGATGGATATCCAACCATGTCAAAATATTGAAAATCCCAGTTAATAGGTATAATTTTGTAATTTTATAAAGCTAAGACTTTGTTTGAAACATCAGAGAAGTAAAAAATTGAGAGGAAGTTTACATTCCAAGAGATCATCAAAGCTGCCACTGCTCCTTAGAACTCCTCTTATGAATGCTGAGTGACTATGGGGAAGATCTGCAGGGATGTGGGGGATTTTAATTAAACATGCAACATCCTGAACTCTATCTCAACATTGTGCTGTCTCAAATGATAATCAGTAGGCATGGAAAGGTTTAAAGATTGTTGAATCCTTTACATCTGGCTAATCCCCAGAGACTGAGGCTGTGTATCAATCAGCAGCTGGAATGTTAGTGCCCAAGGACCTGGACCAGTGTTCCTCAATTTGTCTGGGTTCCACGTCAGTTTAAAACACAGTTATTTATCACTTCCCCTCCTCTGACCATGCAGTACCCTGTACTTTCAGTAAGTAAATGTGGTTCCAGAACTTTTAAATCTTCATGTGTGTCCTTAGTACATACTTCCTTTTCTTGATCTGCCCAAGAAGTCCTAAAGACACAGGGGGATCAGGAAGGTGGGCAGTCATAGGAATCATGGGGGACAGAGGGATGAGTATGGTGTGTGGGGTCAATGCAGACCAGCTGATGGTCACTAAGGATCCAGCTAACCTTTTTAGTGAAATTTCCTTACTGGTATAGAACAGAGTCTTCACTCCTGGGTAGCCAATCCTATTATCATTGTTAGTAAACTAAAGGGTTAACTTAATTGCATTATTATGGACTAAGAAAATTTTAAATATGCAGAAGCACACATATGCAATCGATTTGAATTCTAAGACCATCATTCACATTTTAATCACTAAAAACAGAGACTTGGAGAGTTTACTGTAAATATTGAGAGTCAGAGAGATTTAATTCAACCCAGCCTGGGCTCAGGGTCTCACACAGGCCCACAGCACTCAGTTACACCTCAATATATAAGACAAGTGTCCGTGGAGTCTAATCAAATGGGAGACAAGTCAAGGGAATGTCTTACTATTTTAGTACTTTCCTTTTAATTTTAAAAAATATAGACAAGTATTGGTGGTTATAAAATAGTTTAAAATATTATATTAATATATGATAAGGTTGCAAATTATTTTAGAGGAGATTGTGATAAAACTGTCTATTAAAATTTTCCTCATTTGCAGTATCACTTATGCAGTCAGTTTTCTTCCTTTTGTTATTATTTAAATATTATGTAATTATTGACTTTGGTAATTGTAGTATTGTGATAATGACTACAGCCCCTTAGCCCCTTCTAACTAATTAACTAACTAACTAACTAACTAACTAACTAACTAACTATATAAATATATATAAACACTAACATTTTACATATATTGTATATATACTAGCATTATATATTATATGTATTATGTCTATACACAAATATTGATTTTTTTGGACCAGTTAAATCTAATTCTGGATCCTCCAAGATAATAATTTAGTTGACTTTTGTTATAACCTTTGCTGAGTAATTCCAACACTGACATTTTCATCTCATTCTTCTTTCACAAAACATTCCCTGAAATGGTACCCTTAGCTGTTTGGCCACCTTTACTCATATTTTCTTATACAACCCAACCTACTTTTTCTCTGATTAAAAGGGAGATGTAGCTTTCTTTTTATATACATTAACAAGACTTTTAATAATATTTTTGCTATATTCTCTAACCACAACTAATGACTTCTATTTAAAAATTATTTGAAAACTAGATTTTGTGATACCAAGAATGGGAGACTCTCTATTAAGCAAGGAGTCAGACATCATGTGAAGAATTTTCTGTGCTGCTGCTCATGCTTTGGATTAGAGAGCAGTGCCCCACCCCCTCCAGAGACAATACCTGTAACTTTCAGTTTCTCAGCCCCAATGGTTATCTCATCTTCATCTGCAGAAAACAGCAGCCTGTCATCTTCACTTGTTCTCACTTCAAATCTTTTACACTGTGCCTCCACAGCCTCGGCTCCTGTAGTCAGAGGGGAGATTTGAAAATGAGGCTGGCACGCATAATTTAAAAAAACAAACCCTTTGCATATAATATTTTACAAACAGAAAAGGAATATACATGGTATTTAGTTTCTTCACTCCAGCTTCCTGTTTTACATTTGAATTAATGTTTTTACGATGAGATCCTTTGCAAAAGCCCCCTAATTTGATTAACTGGTCACATATATGATCTCTAAATGTTTAAGGATTTCGTTGTCTTTAGCTAGAAGAGGCAATATCTGATTTGATCTCTATTGGAGGCAGAAAACTTGTCATTCATTTCACCAGGTGCCCACTAGATGCCCAGTATACACATCACAACCGAATGACTCACATCTCTCAGCAGAACAGAATGCAGTACCCACACGTGCATTACACATATACTTTCACAGTTCCTGATGAGTACTAATAAATGGGAATCTAAGTTCCAGATAATAATACAATGCAAAATAATTTCTTTGATAGCAAGATAAATATTTTTCTTTCCTGTGTCCTTATATGAAGAAAATTTTTAAGTGTTCAGCTAGGCCAATGTTGCATGCAACAAAGTTGGTGCTCTTCCCTTGGACAGTTTGGTTATAAAAAGTATTAGTTGTATTTTAAAAATCCTTTGTTTTCTTTAAAATAAAAGACTTTCCTTACAGAATTCAATGATAATATTTGATAAACCAGTGAAACTGTAATACCCTGATCATAGTTTACCTTTCATTTGTAAATATTCTCAAAGGTTTTGTTCATTTGAATCTTTTCATCTAATTATTATCTAAGGTTCATATGTTTTATCTTCAGTCACTGAATCATAGTAACCAAACTTTTGTTTATAAGTTTGACTTCTGGATTTGGATACCTTTGTGTTTAAATTTCCTGAACAGACTCAGGCACATGTTAAACCTCAACTACTTGAAATATAGATATTTTTCACATAAAAAGTATAATGCTGTATTATCTATTTCCAAGACACTCAGTTACTTAGCTTAATGAATTCCCATATTATATTAGTAGCTTTAATGGCACAGAAGTGCAATATATCATTATACATATTCACACATAGGCATACCATATACAGATTAGCAAAATTTTTCTTGGAATACTGATTAATGTCTTCATATTGAAAGTGACTAGCAGAGATTTCATTGTGCTGAAGGGTGCTATGCATGATACTGGAAAAGTAATCATCAGTCCCACCCAGCTGTGAAACCTGAAAGCTACCGAATGACTGGCCTGGGAAGATACACCCATTGGTGCAATAGGGCATGAATGTTATGGGAATATCCAAACAGTTTATGATTGGATTTAAGGCCCATTTTATAGGATGGAGTCCATACCTGGCACTGTTATGGCAGACAAGAACCTATGTCTAGACAGGTCACAGGCCATGGGTGAGAGTCATTATTGTGCTGAATGGACATAGCATTAAAATGACCCATAATAAGTTACTTTTGTACTCATAGAAATAGATATGCACATCCCTTAGCTCACACCACAAAAACTTCTTGCAGCAGATGGCGATTACACAGAGAATCACAATTGATCAAAAAGCAGAGAATAAGAGATGTTGGGGTAATGGGACATCTACAGCACAACCTGTCTTCAAAAAGATTCAGGGATTATTATGGAAGAGGTGGTGGAAAGATTGTAAGAGCCAGAAGTGGTGATGAATGCTAGTAACTATGTTCTCTGGACACAGGGCAGGGAAGTTACATATATAAGCCTGCAGTACTTATGGCAGCATATATAAGACCTGCGAAGCCCAAACCAGAACAAATTCAGGCATGGAGGGGGATTTGGGCATGAATCCACATCCCTTTCTAAGAAGTTATTGGCAATTGAGAGCTGCTGGGAGGAGAGTCGATTTTCTTTAAGGGTATGGCACTGGGGAGGTTGACCACAATCCAAGGGATGGACCTACAACTAAGAGAAGTTGTGGAACACAAATTAGGCTCAGTAAGCCTTCGAGAATTAATAGGGGACATGAAGCAGAGGGAAGAGGAAGGTAGAGAGATGGGGTAGATCTGAGAAGAAGTGAAAGAGAGGAGTTTGAATATGGTCATAACATAACTTGAATCTTCTTAAAGATTCAATAATTATAGGAAAAGATGCTAAACTAGCAGTAAATATTAGACTGTGAGTCATAAAAAGTTATTATAAATAAGCTAATAGAAATATACTGTTATAAACACAAGTATTGTCTGGATATGGAAAGTGAGTTGAAATTTTTATTTATTATTATTTTTATTTTATGTATAGGAGTATAATGTCTGCATGTAGGTAGGTACACTAGTGTTGTGTAATGTCTGTGGAGATCAGAAGAGGGTGTCAGATTCCCTGGAACTGTAGCTACAGACAGTTGTTGGCCACCATATGACTGCTGGATAACAAACCCTGATCCTCTGCAAGAGCAGCCAGTGCTTTTAACCACTGAGCCATCTCACTAGCCTTGTAATTTGACATTTTAATTCATTAAATTTCAGTGAATAAAAATGAATAAGAAAATTGCACAATATTTATGCACCTAGAATGGATGAGTTGCATCTAAGTCATAGATGAATGCATGCAAATTTCATCCAATTGCAAAACAAATATAAAATTAATACTGCAAACTACTCTTCATTTACCTTATTAGCATACTTGCAGATTACAAAGTTGCAAGCAATTAGCAATTCCTTGATAGTAAATAAATGTTTAAGTCACAAAACAATTGTATACTATTGCATTTGTATTTAAAATACCGCATTTGCATTTATTGCTTTTCTACACTTGGAAAAATGTACCTTAAAAATCTACAGTTGGAGACCTAATAATCACTTGTTGGGAATATGTTTGCTTAACATTAATATAATTGGACTTCATGAAACTGAATTTAGTTATACTCTGTTGCCTGCCCTGAGTTTGCTTCAAGCATTACATGTTCTCTAGGCTAGGTCAATGCAAGTTCCAGTATTTGAGAAAAGCAATAACATCAAGTAGAAAAGATCCAGTAACTCAACTACTGTCTTTGCATTTTCTACATTCAATGGGTAAAATAGTTAAACTGGAATTTCTTTTAATAAGAACATCTAACGAAGCTCAAACAATACATTTGCAAGAGGTTTCCTAAGTTCTACTAAGGACTCATTCAAAGAAAACAAAGCAATGATCTAAGTGGTTATAACTGCTTGTCTCTGATAGGTCTTCCTTAATCATAATACAATGGATGGATTCTTACTTTCTTATAACTTTGTTCTTTAATTTTGTATGTATGTCAATATTTTCAGTGTCTTGAACAAGAGCATTACAAAGAGATTCGATGACCCTTTTGAAAAAAACAATTATGATATAAAATTTCCCCATTCTGAAATTTCTATTTTAGAACTACCATGAGCTACACAAATGAAATCTAACAATAATACAATATAAATGCTTTCATGAATATAGCTGTAAAAGCAAAAATCATAAACATCCAAATACACACCCCCACCCCACTATGTAAGGTAAGGATGCTAGACTTTATTTTGTTTTATACCACTAGGAGTACCTTTAAAAACCTTACATGTGAAAGTATCCTGGGAGTTCCTGTTGTAGGAAAGATGTTAGGAAATGAAGAAAACACCCCCAAACCAGACTTGGGTCTCCTCTGCATCTGGCTGAGAATTATTTGGTGTTTTCATTCCTCACAGGACCCTGTCAGAATTATGTGTACCCTTCCTTCCTACAGCCACTGACTAATGATGTAAGAGAACAGTGGCCCTTTGGCTTCTAGACCTAAGGCAGTGATGTGATTGCTTAGACTAAGAGAGATTAATTTTGTCCTTCTGTCTCTCTCTACTTGTGAAACTCTGAAAATATATGTCTAGACCAACATCTTGTATTCAGTTAGTTACTCTCTCCAAAAGACTTGTTTCTCAAGTGAGATGAATTCCACTACTCTTCACCATTTCTATCACTCTCTCCTCTACGGTTTCTACTACCACATCAATTTCTATCGTTCTTTAAAAAGTCACAATACAATAAAGAAAATACATATTTTTGGTTGAACCTCTGCTGAAAGAAATAGCTTTTATTAAGAACACTTGAAGTCTTTAGTGTTACTTTTTCTTAAGCATGTTTCTCAGTATCTTTAATAGTGAACAAAAAGTCTACAGAAATAATTTTATATCTAGTTTTCAATCAGATAATTTTACATGCATTAGTATATAGTTTAGATGCAGCTTATCCAGGTGTACAAATATTTTGTAATTTGTTTATTTGCCTTTGCTAATTTAAATTAAAATTAAAAGAATTAAAATTTCAACTGAAGGTGAAATGCGTACATATCACTCTCATCTTTCAATGTCTTTACTTATGCACGATTCAGTATATGTTTTCTTAGTTGCAATGTACAAACACATTTTCATTGTTTGTGTTAATTATATTTTAAATTTATTGCCTCTCTTCTCTCTCTCTCTCTCTTCTTTTCTCTCCCCCCCTTTCTGTGTTGGACATTAAACTCAGAGCCCTATACTTTCTAGGCAAACACTCTACCACTGAGCTCAACCTCAGTAACTTGGTTCCCCTCTCCCCCCGAGTTTAAGTTTATGTTGTTTGTGTGATTCACCTATTTCAGTATATGCACCGCTGGTCTTTCACTCTTTACTGCTAAGTTATTGTATTTTCATCTGTTTACATGACAGTTGGTAATCTGTCTTTAGCTTGCTTTTAAGATTTTGTAATTGGTACCAATGATTTATAGTACTTTTGAGCAGGTCTCCTTCTACATCTACCCTTAGACAAAAACATTATAGAGTTTATACTTAGGTATGGGGCTTCTGAAAAGAATGTATCTGGATTTCAAGCTTCCTAGATAATAACATGATGCTTTATAAACTGGATGTATATTCCCAACAGACAGTATGAGCATTCTGGTAACACCGTATCATCCAAGCATTGTATTAACAGACTAACTGTGCCAATTTGATGGGCAAAAGTAACACTATTACAGATAAAATTTATAAATGTTCCTTGGTCACTATTGTCATATATACAACTCTTGTACCCATCATCATTTTCCCCCAAAATTCTTCTTTTTTTTTCCTCATTATTTTGATTTGACATTTCTTGGTCTTTGTTTATATAAAGAACTTACACATTTTCTTTCAAATACATGTTCGAAAATTTTCCCATGTTTGTTTATATAATGAATAAAAAAACTTCATCAAGTAGTAACATCCATCCATATTTTTCTTTGTAGATTTTGCTATTATGTCTCGTATACAAAATAAAACCTGCTTATTGTTTTAAATGAATTTTATATGTTTTTCTGGTAGTTTTTCACAATTGCCACCTTGATATATATATATTGTAAATAGTTTTTGTTAAATGTTTTCTCATTCTTTTCTGGACAGTAAGTGATAGCAAGTGTAAGAGTTGTGCATCTATTTCATCTTAATTAAAATTTCCCTTTAAGGGAGCGAAAGGAGGCTTCCAAGCCTCAGGAAGCTGATGATTCTCTCTGGATCACAATGCTGTGGGACACTGTGGGACATGGAATCAGTCTGAGTGCTGTTAAAGCAGAGACTGCATAATACAACCAGCCACTGCTTGGAACCTATGAATTAAACTGCCTGGTAAAGTGTGATTTGGGAAGGCTCTGGTGGACCTGAATGATTTTGACAGGCCTGCCAGCCAGGTTTGTAAAGTACTAAAGCAATCAAAGGAGATGAGCTAAAGACAAAGCAGACAAAGGGGTATGTTCAGTTCACGTGAAAGAAAATGTGACAAGATTTGTATTGAGCTGGCGATACCAGGGGAAATAAATGACAGAAAGACAGATGCTGTGCTGATGAGCCTCTTGAAGACTGCAGAGCCTCCGTAGCAGCTCAGCAAAGGAACAAAGGAGTATACTGACATAATGGCACAGGTGAAAATGAAGCATGGTAAGGCTGGGAAGGTATTCCCATAGAATACACTATGTGTATCTCTCCTATGGAAGTGGTGGAGCTTCATCAACTGGCCCAGGGTTCTCTCAGCAGCCAGGTGTTTCCAGTCCTGAGGTGACAGCCATTGGAGCTGGTCATCACAGAGCGTCAGCTCCAGGAGCAGGAACAGCGAGTGAGAAATGGAACAATGCATGGTAGTCCCATTGCATACCCTCTGTTTGGGAACTAGGAGGGCTTGTGGAGAATAGGGCTCGACTCTGAAGAACTAGATGAGCAATGTCTCACATCCATTCCTCTGAACTCAGTGCTACACTTTTGAGAAATCACATGCTTCAAATGATGGGATCTTTTCATGATATATTGGACATTTTCTTTTCTTTTTCAGTATACATTTTGTTGGCCAATTTTAAGACCAATTGATACTTGCTTGTGATCAGAGGTCCTTCTCTCTCTTTATAGAAATGTTTCATTATATAATTCTAACCCTTAATGTCTTACAAATTTATAAAAGCATCTGGAATGACAGAAAATACAGGAGTTAAAGAGTTTGAATGATGGCTCTATGCATAGGTGAGAAACAACAATGAAAACACTGTCAGGAGTGACAAGGTTCTATGAAAATCAGCCATGTGTTACCTACCAGCCAATAAGTTATCAGTCAGGGAGGCCCATGAGACCCATGCTTAATGAAGACAACTGAAAGCCTGAGCATATTGATTACACCTGTAATCTCAGAACTCAGAATACGGAGGCAGGAGGACCAGGAGTTCAAGGTCATCCTCAGCCATAGTGAGGTCTTGCACATAGTGAGTTCAAGGCCATACTAAGCTACATGCTAACCTGTGTGCAACACCAACAACAAAGCAAAGAAAAACAAAAGAAAAGGAAAGAAAACAAAACAAGGCTATTGCTTATTGCTGTTAGTTCTATGACAAAGCTGGATGGTTAGTCTCAAATCCCTGTTGCTAAAACACCTCATGCTCGGGCATCAGGACCTGGAGAAATCAAGCAGGAATGAACCAGGCAGAGGCAATCTCCCTCTGTGAGTGGAGCTGTTTGCTTGTCTTGTCATCTATGTCCTATCTAGGGAGAATAAATATTCTCATCTTCCCAGGAAAATTCATAATAATAAAAAAGAGCTTTTTAGAGAGAAAATTTAAGAAAACATTCAATTATTAGAATACAATAATTCATCTTTACTAGAAAAATTTTCAGATACTGGCAAAAATATTTGAAAGATTTTAATTTCTGTTCTTTATTTTCAGGACAAATTTGTTAGGCAAAATTTTTAGAAGCTTATTCTTTTGAAGTAATTTCTAAGTTTTTGTCAAAAATATTTTATTAAGCACTTTATTGAGATCAAATTAATACTTAAAAAAATTTTATTTATTGTTTTTATTTTATGTGTATGAGTGTATTGCCTACATGTATGTGAGTGCACCTGTGTCGTGCAATGCCCGTGGAGATCAGAAGAAGGCTTCGAATTCCTCTAGAAATGGAGTTACTAGATGGTTGTTAGCTGCCATGTGGGTGCTGGGAATCGAACCTGGGTCCACTGCAAGAGCAGCACTGCTCCTAACTGCTGATCCATCTCTCCAGCCCCAAATTTATACATTTTAAAATTTATACATGCATACCTCTTACACACACACACATCAGTTTTGGTAAGATCAGATATACGTGACCTGCATTGATTTCTTAGGTTTGCTAAAATAATGTAGCCGTGATGTGACTGACAATGTTCACCCCATAGTCAGTTTACAGAGCTTTAAGGAACCGAGTTGATCTTTCTCCAGCAGTAGTTCAGATCTGGGAGGACTATTACTATTCATGACCAAAACATAGGGATCAAAATATTCTGAATTTTTGCTCCTATTTTTGAAAAACGATCCCATGATTTTCAGATCAGAGGTACTGACCATGATGTAAACTTGAAACTTTTAAAGCTATGCATGTCTTCTTGTGAAAACAGTCTGCTTGGGGCTCCAGCCAGTACAGGATAAGAGAAAACACCACAGGGAAGAGCAGTGTGCGAAGTAACATTCCCTGAAAACTACCTCAAAATTGGACCCAGACCGAGACAAAAAATCCAGTGCTGCACTGTGCATTTGAGTGAATCAGTCAGGTCCTTCTCCGTATTGAAGAGGACTCTTTTTTTTTTTTTTTTT
>NW_008348795.1:2411121-2418285 GCF_000622305.1 Nannospalax galili
GTCTTTTTAAAATGTTAGTGTATCTTTCTCTTTCTGGTTCCATCAGGGCCTTCTATTTTTAATGAATTCCTATAAATTCCCAGCTTTCAGCCATCTTCTTCTGATATACAAAAATAATCTGTCTTGACTTATAAGGGGGGAAATGCTCTGTATGATTTCCAGAAGTAATATCTGTGGGAAGGGTATTAAAGTATTCTGTGAATAATTCTTTCAAAACATTTGTATTAAGCAAAACAAAACAAAATTCTGGTTAAGCAATTTCAATCCTAACCTCACTGGCAATTATATAATTTTATAATGTCCTTCACAATTGACTCGGGCAATCCTTAAAACAATGACACAATAATAATACTGATTATAATACTTATCTGACCTGTAAGGAACACTTCATAAATTATATATTTTTTTCTTGGTTCCCTTATGAATTATGAAAGGTTCAAGAAAAGCCTGGTTCTTACTGTGCCTTCTGTTGGTTATAAAAAGCAAACAAAAACCCTTGACACAAATCTGGGCCAATCACCAAGTCACAGAACTATCCCGAGGAAGGCAAGCTCACATTAAGTCATGCTGAAGAGATGGGTAGAAAACCTAGTGTGTTAATGAGCTGTCGAAATTTTCCTTCCCCAACTGGACGGGGCCACAGACATGTGGCTCTCAGTAAGCCTGCGTGTTTTTGTTATTTCTTCAGAAAAGTATGACCTCTCAATTTTTTTCTTCACATGTCTTTTCTAAGCATGTTTTCCCTAATGCTCTTGGCTGCCCAATGTATTCGGTTTCTTTACCTTTTCTTTAAAATTTCCTCCCTCTTTCTGCCCGGTGGCTTGCTAGTCCACCACGTTATTAACCTCTGTGCTGGCGTTAAGGGGCATGGCTGTACGGCTTTATTTTTTATTTATTTATTTATTTTTTAAATTTTTCCTGTTCATTTTCCTGTTCAGCTGCTGAGATTCACTGCTTGCTTACTCTGAGGATTTATTTTTTATTTTTTTTTAGCTTTAATAAAATTGTCCTAAACTCCGTTTGAGTCCATTCTTAAATTCTTTTATGAATGAGACAAAGAACTGGGAAAGGAGGACCTTGTTTTCCTTTTTATCAGCATTCTCCATGAAATGGAAATACAGACAACCTTGACAAATAACCTTTCTAAGGGCCCCAATAGAACAACATGCACAAAACATTCTATTTCTGTATGTACTATTCAAGGTAGGGTTATCGCATTAATTCTCCACGACACAATGTTGGTGGGTAAAATTTTACACTATAAACACTTTCCATATTTAATTTTCATCTAAGTTGGTTCATTGCCCTTTGCTTTGAATTCGTAAAGGAGAAAAAAGCTCACCTTCTCCATTATCACACAGTTTAGCTTCTATAACCATGAAATAGTGCCTCCACCATGGACTGGGTCATTGTCTCACATCAATTAATATTATTGGCACACCAATTAATATAATCAACAATCAGCCACCAACAGGCATAGACGCCAACCTGATCTAGGTGATTGTGTCAAGTTGAAAAATTAAAACTATCCATCTATCACAGGCACCTATAAATTGTTCCTTCCAACACCCGCATAATATGCTTAATTGCATAGAATTACTAATAACATTCTTATACAATTTCATTTTTCTTATTTTCTTTTCTTGCTGTGATAAAATATTTGACAATAGCTACTTATAGGAGAAAATGTCTATCCTGGCACACAGCCTGAGGGTACAGTTTCTCTTGGCAGAAAATCAAAGCAGCAGGAACTTGAAGTAGCTGATTCCATCACATGCACCATTAGGAAGCAGAGGAAGAGTAATGCCTGTGGTTGCTCATGTCCCTTTTCTCCCTATGAATCCGGGATCCTATCCACAGTGGACAAGTCTTCTCACCTCAGATAACACAGCCAAGACCATGCTCCACAGGCAGGTCCAGAGTTCTAACCCCCAGTTTATTGTGGGTTGTGGGTTGTGTCGTGTTGACATCTGACATGAGCAATCTCACTATTCATCAGGGAATTCCATTCATAGGTTTACATCCATGCTTTGCTTTCTAATTTTACTACTTGATGTGCTTGGCTACTTTCTGAACACCTCCATTTAAGATAAACTAATTAATTTATGGGTTCATATCTATCCAATTGTTCTCTGAACTTTGATGATTAAGCAATTCATAAACTCAGAGATATTCAAGAAAGAGTCCTTGAAAAGAAAATGTGACTCTCAGTTTAACAAGCTTATTTTAATTTGTATATTATCAAGGGTTATCTATGTTACCAAAAATAGAGGAATCATCATTTTTAAAAAGAATAGAATGCCCTTATTTATATACATATATAAATATGAAATTCATCCAGTTTTCCAATGAGAATGCACCAGTCTACATTTGATACTATAGAGATGTCTTTTTCTCCACACTCCAACATTTCTTATTTCTGGCTGAGAGTGGTGGGATGGTAACTCTTGATAGGTGTTTTGTTTTGTGTGTGTGTGTGTGTGTGTGTGTGTGTGTGCGCGCGCGTGCGCATGTGTGCATGGTCTGTGTATATATTGTATGTATCCGAAGTGTATACTCAGTATATGTGTGCATAGTGTATGTATGTGTTCATATGTGAGGCATGTATATAAGTGTGTGGTGTTTGTGTGATATAATGTGTGCAGTGTATTTTGTGTGATGTATGTCTGTGTGGTGTGTGGTGTATGTGCTGTGTGTGGATTTTATGTGGTATATGTATGTATGGTGTACTTGTGTGAGTATATGTGTGTGGTATATGTGTGGTGTGTGTATATGTGGTGTATATGTTTGTGTGTGTGGTGTATGTTAGTGAGGAATATGTGTATGTGTGATGTAAATGTACGGTGTGTGCATGTATGTCTAGTGTGCAGGTGTGTCTGTTTAGTGTTTGCTTGGTCTATATGGCATATGTGTATGTCATGTGTATGTGTGTGTTCGTGTACACATGCAGATTTGCCGGTTCACACCTCCATGCACAGTTGGAGGCCGGAGGTGGATGTCAGTCTTCCTTGTGTTTCACTCTCTACTTTATTCTTTCATTCCTTCATAGCAGGGATGCTCACTGAACTTGGAGCCAGGAAGGCTGCCAGGAAGCCCCATGATCATTCTGTCTGTGCCTCCTCTCCCCTCCTGGTCCTGTGCCTACAGGTCAATCTGGGATTTGAACTCATGTCCTCATGCTTTGACAGCAAGTTCTCTTATCTATTGTTTCATGTCTCAGAATTCATTGTAGGTTTATTTGGATTTCCCTGATGATTACTGATATCGAGCATTGTTTTTGTATGCCCACTGGTTATCTTAATATCCTTTTTAGGGAAATACCAATTCAGGTCATTAGGTAATGTTTATTCTTATAATTGCAGTTTTTACTAATATAATACATGTTAATTATGAATTCTGGGTATGACCAATTAGTAGATATACCAGTCATAAATTATTTCTCAAAATTAAAAAAAAATTCATTATGATAATTATTTTCTTCAATCTAGAGAATACTTTTCGTTTAATGTGGGCATATTTATTTACATCAGCTTTTAATCACCCATGATCTTGTTCTGTCATCCCCAAACTCATTGTCACAGCTAATGTCAAGGAACCTTTCTGCATATTTTCTTCTGTGAAAATTAGGGTTTCCGGTCTTAGGTTTAAGTCTTACTTTTATTTTTGCATCTGGTGTAAGGTAAAATTCCAATTTCATTCTGTCTCATATGGATATTTACCTTTCCAAACAGTGTTTTAAAAATGTCTACTTTGTGTCTCTAAATGCCCTTCAAAATGTCAAAGCACTGGGCCCACCAAATCCCATACCTATAAGACTTTCTTTGTCTTTCCCACACCCAGCAGCTATCAATTGCCAAAAGTTCCTTAGATTGGATCAGTATTTCTTACCCACTTCCCCACATCTATGCTGATATTTTGTTTTACTTGAGCTTGCATAGTACTTATGCATGCTGTTACCATTGCTGTGAGTTCATATGAGTAACTGATCAGCTATCTGGAAGATGCTGTTTCCTTGTAGTCATGCATCCCCATTGGCCCTTACAATCTTCCTACTTTCTCTTCTGCATTGTTACCTGAGCCTTGAAAGGCTTTTGCCACATCTTTGGCCCAATGTAATTTCTTACTTTATTCTAAATATACATCTTTATATTTACAGGCATTTGTACCTTTCATCCTCATCAAATAAGCTTTTTGTGCAAAAGATGGAGACCATTACAGAGTTCTAGAGCTGGTCAAATGCAGAGAATAAGCATCTGTGAGTTGTTTAACTCTGTGTGTATGTGGCTGTGTGTGTGTGTATGTGTGTGTGTGTGTGTTGAGAGAGAGAGAGAGAGAGAGAGAGAGAAAGCTCTGAGCCATTCCCCCTTACTCTGAGACAAGGTCTTTTACAATTTCAGGACTATACTTCAACTCACAATCTTCCTGTATCAGTCTCCCAAGTATCTGTGACCATAGGCACAGCCACATCATGACGAGCTAGTTTTAACTCCTGAATCAAAATCCCCATCCCAATCCTGTTATTGGCAGCCATCAGTCTATTCTTAGTTTCTGTGATCTTCACTGTTTTAGGATACACATACCAGTAAGAAGACACAGTTTTTATTTTTCTGTGGATAGCTTATAAGAGGAACACTTAACACAATGTCTTCCAGATTTACTCATGTTGCTTTAAATGGCAGAATCTCTTCTTTTTAAAAAGCTGAAATTATTCCATTGTGTGATCAACAAAAAACATTGTGTAAAATAGAATGTTTTCTATATATTGGATTTATTCATTCATCACTGGTAGAAAGTAAGGTTTATTCCATTTTATGTCTTGGAAATTATGAGCAAGGCACTAATTAAAATGATAGTGCATTTTACATATATATATATATATAATGTGTATCCAAATATTGGATAGATAGATATTATAATTCTACTTTTTTGAGTAACTTCTCTATAGTATTCCATAGTAGCAGTAATAATGAATGTTCTCATCAACATTATACAAGCGTTTCTTTCCCCATATCCTTATTAGCATTTTTTATTATTGATCTCTTTCACCTTAACCATTTTGACAACACAGAGGTGATAAGTCACTGTGGCTATTTTGTTTGCCTAATGATAAGTACTGGTGAACAGCTTTTAATATGCCCATTGATTCTTTGTATACATTCTTTTGGAAAGGTCCACTTCATTTTTTGTTTGTTATTTTTTGTCCTCAGGGTACCATCAAATGTTGAACATCTTGCTTTACCCTTGTAAAGGTTGTGATTATAAGCTTTTACAATCGTGGGTGATTTATTTTGGGTTCTATTTTGTGGGGGCATAGTTTGGAATTGTAATCAAAACCTCAACTTATGCATTATTGCTTAGAAATCAAGCAAAACTTGCCACAGGAAATATGTAATTCTGAGCTGAGCAGTTCCATGTGCCTACATTTCTAAAGCATAAGGGTAAGAATAGCAATGTGCAGCTATCAATTCATTGTGTCTGCCTCTAACATTATTCAAGTAATTTTACTTTGGAAATTGAGTTTAATCACTTGCTAGACTTTAAGGCCTATGTTTCTCTCATGGTTTTTTAATGGGTAAAACCTACATATTGTAACATTCATCATCCTAAATATATACCTTCTATTTTACTAAAATATTGATGACTCTTTTAACTGTAGTGGGAGTAGACGATAGCTAATGGAAGCAGAGATCTGTGGCCTTCACCTCTACTTAGATACACTTTATATAAAAGGAGTAGGTTGTGACACAAAATTCCTGTCAACTTTCTTGTGGAGCACACCTTAATTCCAATCAGGAAGTGTTTAGTTTCTCTCATAGCATCATGCCACCATTACAACAGTGGACATATCCTTTGCAATAGACTGGTTGTTACTGCAGGTTGCAGGGTTCAGAGCTGGGAAATCTTGATGATTCCATGCCCCACCCCCCAAGTGTACATAATATCATCTATCACTATGAAAACAGTGAGTATGAATGAAGCGTCCAGATTCATACAGCTTGCTGTCTCCAAGTTATAGGACTCTAGTATATTGTGTATTTGGGAATAGGGTCTTACCATCAAATTTTGGAGGGTAAACAAGAGTAATAGTGTTAGCCTGTCAATTTTGAAGTAAGTGGTCTGCTGGATTCCATTGCTCAAATACTGCAATAAATGTAATCTAGTCCTGGCACTGGGCATTTTATCTGCTACCCTATGGTATATGGGAAAGACATTGTTCCCCTGTTACAGAGTAATTTTATTTAAATTATTTTATATATGTATATGCACGTATTTTAGAGAGCATTTAAAGTAGTTGATTTTCGTTTAACTTTTTCAAAAGTCTTTAGCGCTAGCTCTGCCTCCCCAAACTTCTCCATTACTGGGGCCAAGACCCAGAACCAAGATAGGTCAATATTATCATAACGTTATTCTAGCATCTATTAAGATATTGTTAAGATATAAAATTCTGTAGCAAAGAACAGTACTTTAGCTTTCATTGAGGAAACATTTTCATTTTCAAAATTGAATTATTGTGAAGTAACTTAATAGAGCATCAGGGAGTTAGGGAGATGGTCCACTTTTAAGATGCTGACCATGTACATACACACATGGATCTGAGATTTACCCTCAGCACCTATGCAAAATTCTGAGTGTGTGTTTTAATACATAACCACAAACCTCATGCTAGGAAGGAGACAGACAGCTATGGCTTGCTGGTCAGACAGTGTAGAGGAAGTGGTGAGATCCAGGATCAATGAAAGATACTGTCCCAAAATTAAGGTGGTCAGTAACTGACCTCTGATTTCAACACACACACACACACACACACACACACACACACACCTCTCACCTAATAGATCCATGTGCTTAGGGCTGTGAAATGCTGTATTCTATTCCTATACTCTATTCCCTGATATATTTATCAGTGATTTTAAAATTATACATGTGAGTGTTTATACATCTATAAGTATATACGTGCATATACACAAATGCTTATGTTTGCCTATATTAAAAAGAATGAAGCTTATAATTTAAAACTGTAACCATATACATATTCTGACATAAACTTTCCAAGAATACACCATGTATTGTCAAGAAGAAAACATTCCCTAAAATCCTTTCCATAAAAGAATATATCTTATGCTCTTTCCTTCTATGTTAGTGTTCTAACAGCAGATTTTATTT
>NW_008348795.1:2418339-2421067 GCF_000622305.1 Nannospalax galili
TGTAAAAGTAAAGAAACCTGTTATGTCAGTGAATTCTTATTGTTACTTCTGCCCTATAAACCTATTTCTGCCATTACTGCTTAAATGGTATAATTATGTTGTTCCTAGAGAAATTTGTTTTTTATTTAATCAAATTCAAGCTAAAAGTAATAATATTTCTTTTCAAAACTCACCAAATTTCACATCGTTTACTGATTTAATATAATAATCTAAATGAATGAGAGATAATAGTGAAAAACCCAACAATGCCTTGCTTAAATAACATTTAATTGTTTTTTCTTAATTATTTATATGGGACGTTTATGTGCATGTTATTTCAGGTATCCATACAAGCCATCTGATCCCCCCAGAGCTGGAGTTATATACAGGCACTTGTGAGTTGTCAAAATGAATGCTGGGAATCAAACTTGAGGTCTCTGCAGGAGCAGTATGTGCTCTTTTCTACTTCAATATGTGTTTACATCTTCATTGTTATAAGTCATAGTGGATATAGTTTAATAAAGCAACTCCTAACTTGAACATCTTGTTTCCTTGTTTATTTTGATGAATATATTGATAACATATTATTAAATATAATTAATTAAATTTTCATATGACAGTGGAACTGTAGAGGTACAGGAACACAGCCAGCACACAACCAGGTCAAGGTTTTTTGTTTTTAATAAACACTAAGATAAACAAACATATTTCACATGCAAATAAACATTCTTTGAAAAACATACAAAAATAATCTCATGAAAAAAGAATATTTGAAAATATCTAAATTTTGGGGGTTTACATGAATATAAGGAATAAATATCACCTTAGAATTTGAAAGAGAAATACAAAGATAAGGCCGGTACAAGCTACTAAAACTGACCGGTACTGCAGATTACAACCTTTAGCAATGAGGGAACCATGACTACTGGATCTGAAAATGAAGGACGCCAACCCTTACACTTAGGCTTTGCTCCAGCACTCAGGAAAACCCTAAATCAAACTTCAGAATGGGAGTGAAGGTTCAAGAATTGGCAATGCTGTTGATGTGTTGAAGGCACATCAAGTGCAGTAGCCAGAAGTCAATCTACTTTCAACTAACTTAATTACTGAGTCAGGCTAGAAAGGCAGGGGAAATTACATGAGCATAGGAAGAAAGAAGAGCTGGCCAGCCAGCTGAGAATCAAGAACCCCTGGACAATATTTCCTTTATATAGTTTTTCATATAATAATGTTAAAGTAGCAATAAACCCTGCCTAAAACCTGACCACATACAACTTGCATTCTCTGTATATTTTTGGCAATCTTTTCAACCAAACAATGAACTTTGTTTTCAGTGGATGTAAGCTAACTTCTCCTACCCCTGTGAAACAGGATTTTTACTTCAGCAGTTATAATCCCATTGTTTAAACCCAGAACCATCCTTTGATCTCATTTAAATTCCTTAGCAACCCTTTGAAGACAATAATTTCACACATCACCAAATTGTCTATGTGGCTATTATAAAGACAATGAAAGCTGTGTTCCTCATGAGAAGCCTGCACCTGTGACTGGGAATGCCTCATCCTTCTCCCCAGTGCTTCTCCTTCTATTAGGCCCACGCTTAACTCTATGTTAAAACTGGACATTGATATCACATTGATTCCCCCAAAGATCCAGGAACAAAGAGAAAAGGAAGCTGAAAGATTGTAAGAGAAAATTCTAGAGCTGCCTGAAATACTGTTTTGGATATGAAGGGACCACATAATTCATAGCGATTGTGTTTGCATGCAAAAGAACTGCATAACAAGAAGTCAACTAGTCAACATTCCAGCAGGAAGGTGGGAGGGGCTCATGAAGACCTACTGATAGTTTAGGCTATTGGGAGAGCGAGAGACAGCTTTCTATAAGACTGGAGCCCCTGGTGTGTTGACCCTGCTCCAATGAATAGCCAGCACAACTGGAACTCAATGCATTATTCCTTAAAAAGGGAATATGAAGTTGGGAGGTATGGGAAAACAGCATGGCATGCATATGAAATGGATCTGAAACTAAGATCAAGCTACAATCTCTGAACAGAGGAGTGCTGAAAACAGCAGCCCTCAAATCTCTGTCTCACAGAACACAGGAGGACTAGCAGGAGAAAAGTGGCTGGGTCAAAAGTTCAAGCTCCTTGCTCTCAGGGGAAAGCATCTTGGTCAACAGCCCTTAGCCTACCTCCTTTTCCTGAACAAATAACTCTCAGCTATCACTAGCTAAAAGAATAGGCTAGGTTAAAAGTTTACTCCTGAGCTAAAAGCTAAAAATTTACTATGCTTTTTGTCCCAAGAAAGAAAATACTGTAGCCAATAAATTACCAGATTGGCACTGCCAACCCTGTTTGCTTAAAAAACAGAACCTAGCTGGTGCCAGCTAAAAGCTATATGTCCTGTTTCTTGTCTAATTTTTCCCTAAATCTTTGGATGTAACTGTCAAATCCCACTTGACTGCCAATTCCTTGTACTGTACAAAAAACCACTGAATTTTTTTAACAAACTTTGCTTGTTACAAAAGATTTCAAGTCCCAGGGCCCTGCCCTGCACTCCTGGTATCACCATCACAGAAGCAAGGTTCCACCACAAGGCAAAGTGAGCTCCCTGCAGGGAGGGAAGAGGAGGAGCTGGAGGCCCAAGGCTCCCTCTAGAGGAGTCACTAAGAGAAGTGGGGGTGAATATATTAAAACATATTTGCATGAATATATGAAATTTATAGACACAAGTAATATATATATATA
>NW_008348795.1:2421160-2433880 GCF_000622305.1 Nannospalax galili
TCCACCTGCCTCTGCCTCCAAAGTGCTGGGATTAAAGGCATGCGCCACTGGCCAAAATACTCTATTTTTTAAAAATTCATTTTAATAGTGTGACCAGAGAATGTTCTTCTGACCCTGTGATGACAAGCCATGGACATGCCTCCTTCCCAAGCTCTTCAAAGAAGCCACTCCCTTTCCCTGTTCCAGCCAATCGGTTGACCATAGCAACTTGCAAGGGAGGAGCTAAGGGGATAAAAGCTGGGAAAACCACAAGGCTGGCCCCTTGCCATTTTTGTAAGGCTGTCTGGAACCACCAGATTTATGTCTGGGTGTGGACTTTTAAACACAGCAGTGAATGGGGGGGGGGCATCTGCTTGTCTGTAAGTAAACCTGCATCCCAAGCACAGTTAGGAAGTCCAATAAACTCGCTAAAATTCTTCAAACCCGGGTTTGGAGAAAATTTTCCTCAGGTTGTTGCAAGGACCATGGGAGGGGGTGATTGGATGCCATGTGCACCTCCCAGCAGTGAATTTGACTTACAATTAACATAGTCCAGCAGAATAAGACGAAACTGAGAATGAGTTTTGGCAGAGCATTGATGATATCCCTGATATGGGGAAAGAGACCAACATCTGAAGTAAAGTGGGATGAAGGGAGAATGTGGGCTGAGGAAATGTTAACCTGGTGGGCCATTCCCATAGGCCTGGTGGGGGAGGCTGCAGTGACATGGTTAATGCAGTGGACAGTGAGATATGTAACTAGGGTGAGGCCTTCTAAACAGTCGAGGTCAATGGGAGAGATCCCAGGGTGGGAGCCATCTTGTAGATGGCACAGGGTGGCATGCCTGCTTGACTGGTGGGGGCCACCACATGAGTATGGAGAGGACCTGAAAACAGCAGAAGTCTGGAACAGATTCTGCAATCTCTAGGAGTAGCACACCAGGGACAGAAATGTCAAAAAGCAGCTGCAGAGGCCACTTGGCCATTGCTACTGATAATAAGAAATCTGTTCCAAGAGAGGGCCTTAGCCAGAGGGAAACTGAAGTTGTTAAAGAGAAATTATAATGGGAGAGGGATAGGAGGCTGACCTCTTTGGGACTGGCCTCTGACCTTGCCAGTAAATTAGATAAGAGGAAAAAGGAGATGGAGGTGTTGGCATGCCTTTTTTTTACATCTAGAAGGTCAAGAGGGAAAAAAAAAGGCCAGATCAGAATGATAATAAAAGGCCCATCCTGGGATCCTAAAACCTGGAATCACAGGGAGGAGTCGAGTAGTGAGGAAGAAGGAAGTGACCTAGAGATAGTGGGAAATCCTCCTAGAGTCCAACTTTTAATTCAAAGAAAGGGAAGATCCATGGTCCAACTTGCCAATGGAGGTTTAAACAATAGCCCCATTTGGCCTATCAGGAAGCCAGATGGCTCCAGGAGAATGACTGTAGATTACTGGGAGTCAAATAAGGTGGTGCCTCCCATTCATGCTGCAGTGCCCAACATTGTACTGATAACTGATCCACTGGTGCAGGAAATGGGGTCCTTCTACACTGTAGTGGATCTTGCTAATGTATTCTTTGGTATTCCCCTAGCTGCTGAGTCCCAAGATCAATTTGCATTCAGGTGGAATGGACAACAATGGCCTTTCATAGTACTTCCCCAAGGTTACCTCCACAGCCCTGTGGTTTGTCACTGGATGGTGGTCCAGGACCTGGCCCTGTTACCCTGCCCTCCTTCTGTAAGGAGGTTCTACTACACAGATGACATAATGCTAACTTCTGAGTGCTTTACAGAATTGGAAACTCATTTGGGGAAATACAAGGGCACCTGAAGGAGCAAGGATGAGAAATCAACCCACAGATGGTACAAGGGCCTGGTACGGGGGTGTCTCCCAATGGGCTGGTTCCTCCAATGGGCGGGGCTTGACACCAAGAAGGAAGTAGGAAAGGAAGCTGGGAGCCATCTTGGGATGGAAGCCAGGAGCCACTAGTAGAGCGTTGCATGATCTGACAAGGTGGTCTCTGAGTTGCGGAGATGTGGGGCTAGGCACTGAGTATTCATTCTTTGTAAATTAATAAACCCACATAAAATATATTATATTGTTTGTCTAACCGTGCAGGAGACCCAGAGAGAATTTGGGCCACAGAACTCGCGTAGTCTGACAGGATATGACAAAACTGAGACTGAGTTTTAGAAGAGCACTAATGGCAGCGCTGATGTGGTTTTTGCAATGGGTTACCACAAAGAGGCCAGCCACGCAAAAGCGGGGGCCACAGCTATGTTGTAAATGTGGAGATATGCTGCTGGTATGTGAAAATTTGTTAAAAGTTATGCAAAGGTTAGAAAATCGTTTACCTCCTCTAAACTCAAAGGAAGAGCAGGAGAAAGAGAGCAGCCAATTTGTGTCATAAAAGATATGCCCCAGGCAGGAGAAGATGAAAAGGCTGCACTGGAAGACCCAGTTACAGAGCTGGGGAGAGAAAAAAGGTGGGACACTTTGACTTGTGTAAAGTTCAAGACTCAGAGAAAAAGACAGATAATAGTAAAAAGGAAAAAAAAAGCTAACTGTGCTATAGCTAGGAAATATTCCATGCTGGAAGTGTTACAGCTAGGAAAAACTTAAAAGCAAGCAAGCAGAGAGCTTGTGAGAATATGAGACATGAGAGCAAATGACTTCAGTCTAAGTCCTTCAGAAGCTTTACAGCTGAGTTACATAACCACCCATCCATCCTTAGAATATAGGCTGTTCAACCTAGGCCAATGCCGGGGGGAGCAGTCCTTAACGGGATAGCTGATTGAAGGCATTGAAGATACATGGTTGTCACCAAGGGAGACTAACATGATTAGCAAGGGTTGCTGGAGGACTATAAAGGAGGGGCAGGCATTACTGAGAGAACTAGGTATGAGAAAAGCAATATATGATGTCCAATCCACTGGGCCAGATGAGACTGTGTTAACCAGAGATATGAAAGAAAGCTTAATTCAACTGGGACCTCAAGAATGGTATGGGTCTTTAATGGTTTTACTAAGCCTTTCAATGGGACAGGATCATTGTAAAGTGAGAGAGGCTTTGGTAAATCTAAATGATTCTGACCAGCATGTAAAACATGTCTGTGAAATAACAGAACACCCTATAAGAGATATAAAAAAGACCAAACAGAGGAAATGGTCCACTTGGATTTCTCGAAGACAAATGTGGCAAAACTTATGTCAAGCCCAAATCCCCAGAGAAAAAATTGATAGAAAGCCAAATGCGGTACTAAGGCAATTCTGGAAGGCTTTCAAACAAGAACAATTTACAAAGGACATTCGAAGGATAACAACTGTAGAAGGAGTAGTTAAAAATCCCCAAGGATTAAATAAGATGCATTTCTCTTCTGATAAAGGCTATACTAGGGGTGGAAGCAGGTTTTCCCACCAAGTTTTCCTCCAGCAGCCTCATGTGGTCAATGGGAAAATGACAGATGTGGCTACAGTCAGGAGGCACACCCAGAGCCTGTCTGACTGAGGGAACCAACAAGGGCTGTGGGGACAGGAGAAGCCCCCTGCCTCCTTAGCACAGTGCAGAGTCAGGAAACTGGAGCCAACACCTGTAAGTGTATCAAGAATAAAAGAATCCAAAGGGATAACTAAAAATGGTAATGAGCTAACTAAATGAATACCTCATAACCATGCTATGGTACCTAACAAGGATCTATGGAGAAAACAGCTAATACGAATGGACAAAACCTTTCCAAGCTTTATGAGATGTTGTTTATGAGTGATTTAATATTTAATGTTAATGTTCCTTCAAATTTTTTACAGATGTGAAACCCATTTGACAGATACCTGAAGAAGCAAAGGCCAGCTACAAACAACTGTTAAGAAAATCTACAGTACCAGGGGTGGGTTGCACTCCCTATGAGCTGTTGGTCAGAGAGAGCTCCTAGAGGTCCTCCAATTCACCAAGGCTATTGCCATTAATGTCGGTTGTACACTAGAAAGGTCGGTAAGGCCATGTTGCTGAGGACACTGCATGTTGTGAGCACGGGAGAAGAAGAAGAGATGGAACTGAGATTAAGCCAAAAAAACTATGTGCTACTGGATGGATGACATTCATATTACCAGAAGGCTCTATACAGATGATTGGGGAAGAAAGGATCCCCTATAAGTCTACTCAATGATGGACCCCACATGCTGCACACCACAGACATGCCAAGCAATATCTGCAAGTGCAATAATGGCTCGATCACATATGTACAATTGACAAATTTCCAATTGGATAAGGCCCACTCCTGGGGTGGAACACACATCTGGTGTTGTAGACCAGGCCAATGCCTTTTGTTGAGAAAGGCTACAGGCCCTAGCGGAGAAGCCATCATAAGTATATTGTTTGATGAGTATAGTACACCTACTGGGATATTGTCTAAGCATATGTATTTACATTCATGTTGTTTAAATGTGTCTACTTCCTTCCATTTGTCTTTATAGTAGGATAAAACACCAATAAGATAGATTAGTGGACATGGCCTAAAAATGACTAATGGGGAAACCCAAGAAGCTACTATCTCATCATGAGACAAGAGAGATCACCCTACATCTATCACCCCCTCCAAGGCTCAGGGACTTTAGCAGAAGATTGGACAGATTGTAAGAGCAGAGGAAAGGGGAGGAGTGTCTCCTGATTGGCTGGTTCCTCCAAAAGACAGGGCCTGACACTGAATGGGAACTAGGAAGGGAAGCTGGGAGCCATCTCAGGATGGAACCCAGGAGCTGCCGGTAAAGTGTGATGGTGTAGGAAACTGGCAGCCAGCACAGCAACTCAAAGACAGAATGGATTGACTCCCTATGGACCTGGGGTGAGATTACTGGCCCTGGAGGCTTGAGCAAATGCTACCGGGGCTATGGGCATGGCATAGTCTGATAAGGTGGGCTCTGAGTCATGGAGGTGCAGGGCTAGGCACTGGGTACTCATTCCTTTTTAAGTTAATAAACTCACATAAAATATATTATATGGTTTGTCTGACCATGCAGGAGACCCAGAGAGAATTTGGGCCACAAGGGATAAAGTTCTTTGGAATTTTATGGTCAAGAAGAACTTGTGGTGGTTGAGAAAATCTTACAACAACCCGTACCAATAAATGCTAAGCAGTTACAGGTATATTGGGGACTTCTCAGGTATTTGCAAATTTTCAGACCTCACCTTGCTCAGGTTACCCCACCTCTGAATAATCTAATAAAAAGACGTGCTACATGGCATTGGGATGTAAAGGCCCAAGGGGCTTTTGAGCAGGCCAAGCTACTGGTTGGGCAAGCTAAGCAGCTGTGTGCCCCAAGACCTTGGTGTCCCTTCCTCTTGGAAGTCACAAGGAGCCCTGAAGGTTATGTGTGGGGCTTGTGGCAACAATAACCCAAACAGTCGGTCCCAATTCAATGGTATTTCCACTACAGGAGCAGGGTTTATGAAAGAAAAAATGGGTTGCTAAAGGAGCAATTGAAAGCCTTACATCCAGAAGGACCCCTATGAGGGTGGAAAAAGACCCTTCCAGAAGCCACAAGATTGTTAAATGAAAATCCCAGTACCAGGGTTGGGTTGCCTCCCTATGAGTATTTGGCCAAAGGGAACCCAAAGGTCCCCAAGACTATAAAGGCAGTTGCCAATAATGTTGGTTGCACACCTGAATTGGACAGTAAGACCCTATTGCTGAAATGATGCATGATGTAAGAGGGAGAAATCAACCTTGGAGTGAGCTGGAAACTCCCTGCCACTGGATGGGTGGCTTTCATAGTGCCAGAAGGAGCTATGCAGATGGCTGGGGGAGAATTGCCCCCCATTATCCTGTTCAGCGAAGGACCCCATGTGCAGCAATATCAACATGTGTAGCAAGATGTTCTTGCTGGTGCAATAGTGGCTCATTTACTGTATGTACAACCACCTAATTATCGATTGGACCTAATGCCAACTCCTAGGGATGGAACACATCTGGTTGTAGACCAGGCCAATCCCCTGTGGCAGGAGAGGTTATAGGCCCCAGTGGAGAAGCTACTGCAATTGTATAGCTAGATGGATGTGATGTGATGTGCCTACTGAGGTATGACCCAAGCATTTGTGTTTACGCCCATGAGCTATTCATGCAATTACTGTTTACATGTTCTTGCTTCTTGCTGTTCGTGTTTTTATAGTAGGTGGAATGCCACTAAATTGAGCCATCAGCCCATGACAAGTAGAGGATGCAGAGACTTGAAAAGTCCAGTGCCCTATTACCATGGGAGAAAGGTCACCCCACCCCCTCTGAATATCAGGGATATTTATGGAAGAGGCTGGTGGAAAGTTTTGTGAGAGTCAGAGGAAGGGGTCGTAAGTGTGACCCAGAGGATGTGCCTCTGGCCCTGTGATGACAAGCCATGGACCCGCCTCCTTCCCATGCTCTGCAAAGAATCCACTCCCTTTCTCTTTTCCAGTCAATTGGCTGACCATATTCCCTGCAGGGGAGGGGCTAAGGGTATAAAAGCTTGGAAAAGCACAAGGCTGGCTTCTCGCCATTTTGTAAGGCTGTGTGGACCCACTGGATTTATGACTAGGTGTGGACTTTTGAACACAGCCTTGAATGGGGAGGGTCCCTCTTGTCTGTAAGTAAACCCGCACACCAAGCTCAGTTAGCAAGTCCAATAAACTCGTAAAAATTCTTCAAACCAGGATTTGGAGAAATTTTTCCTCAGGTTGTTGCAAGGACTGTGGGAGGAGGGGACTGGCTGCCATGTGCACCTCCCAGCAGTGAATTTGACTTACAAATAGATTGAAAGAAAAGATATACAACTAAAACAGATCTATAAATAAATAAATTGAAGCAGTAATACAAAACCTTACAAATAAAACAAGTTGAGACAGATTCATAGCAGAATGATACCAAACATTTAAAAATCTACAACCAATAGTACTTAAATTTTTTAAAAAGGTAGAATCAGAGGGAGAACTCCCAAATTCCTTCTACGAAACTAGCATCACTCTAATATCAAAACCAGGTAAAGACATAACCCAAACCAGGTAAAGACATAACCCAAACCAGGTAAAGACATAACCAAAAGAGAACACTATAGAATCATATGTTTAATTAACATTGATGCAAAAATGTTCAATAAAATATTTGCAAACTGCATAGAGATACACATTAAAAGGATCATCCACCATGATCAAATTAGCTTTACTACAAAGATGCAGGGATAGTTCAATATACATAAGTCCATAAGTGTTATAATTCATATAAATGAATTCAAAGACAAAAATCACACAGTCATCACAATAGATATGCAAAAGATCTTTGACAAAATACAACAGGCATTTATGTTAAAAGTCCTAGAGGAAATTGTTCTGACATTATGATATTTCAACATAGTTAAAGCTATATACAACAAACCCATAGTTACCATCATTGTAAATGGAAAAAATAAAAAGAGGAAATATTTCCATTAAAATCTGGAACAACCGCTGGGCATGGAACTGCACGCCTTTAATCCCAGCACTCAGGAAGCAGAGGCAGGCAGATTTCTGTGAGTTCAAGGCCAGCCTGGTCTACATAGTGAGTTCCAGGATAGCTGGGACTACAGGTTGACCCTGTCTCAAAAAGACCAAAAAAAACAAAAAAAAAACAAAAAACAAAAAACAATTCAGGAACCAGGCAAGGCTCTCCATTAGCTCCTCTCTTTTTTTTTAATATAGTGCTTGAAATTTTTGCTTGAGCAATACAACAAATGAAAGAAATTAAATGAGTAGTTATTGGAAAATAAGAGGTCAAGTTGTTCTTATTTGCAGATGATATGCTATTATTCATAGAGATCTAAACAATTCCACTAGAAAAGCTCCTAGAAATGATTAACACTTTGACCAAAGTATCAGGTTACAAACTCAATTTGCAAAAATCATTATCCTTTCTATTCACCAATAACAAACAATCAGAGAGAGAGTACATGGAAACCCTCCCATTTCCAGTAGCCTCAAAAAAATTCTGAAATTGAGTTGTCCAAAGACATTAAAGAGCTCTAAAATTAAAACCTTAAATCTCTAAAGCAAGAAATTCAGGAAGACATCAGGAGACAGAAGGATCTCCCACGCTCATGGATTGGAAAGATTAATATTGTGAAAATTACCAAAAGCAAGATATAAGTTTAATGCAATCCATTTGCAAATCCCCATAACATTCTTCACAGTGTTAGAAAAAAAACTCCTAAAATTTGATTGGAATCACTAGAGATCCCAGATAGCCAAAGTAATCCTGAGCACAAAGAGCAATGCTGGGAGATCACCATACAAGATCTCAAATTATATCACAGAGATAGTGATAACAACAACGTGATAGTGGCATAAAAACAGAAACATAGATAATTACTGGATGCAATTTCAGCAACTTTTTATTTGACAATAGTGCCAAGAACACACACTGGAGGAAAGACAGAATCTTCAACAGATGGTGCTGACAAAAGTGGATCTCCACCTGTAAAAGAATGAAACTAGACCCTTGTCTTTCACATTGTACAAACTCCAAATGGATCAAAGACCTCAATGTGAAACCTGAAACTCTGAAACTGTTAGAAGAAAATATAGGCAGTGCCCTACAAGACATATGTGTAGGAAAGGACTTTCTAAGTCTGACATAAGTCAGGAATTAGGTCAACAATCAGTAAGTGGGACCTCATTAACCTAAAATGCTTCTTCACAGTAAAAGAAACAACTAAAGAAATGAAGAGAAAACCCACAGAGTTGGAAAATAAATCTTCACCAGTGAGTCACCTCACAGGGGTTTAATATTCAGAATAAACAAAGAAATTAACAAAAAGAAGAATCAAGAAAATAAATGACCTAGTTAAAAGATGGGATATAGAGCCAAACAGAGAGTTCTCAAAAGAAGAAGTAAAGATGGTTGAGAAAAAAACATGATTTAGTAATTAGAGAGAGACAAGTTAAAACTACCGTAAGATTTCATCTTACCCCAGTCAGACTGGCTTGGATCAAGAGAACAAATAATACCAAGTGCTGTAGAGGATGAGGGGAAAAGAATGCTCATTCACTGCTAGTGGGATTGCAAGCTCCTTTCATCACTATGGAAAGCTGTGTGGAGAATTCTTAAAAAAACTAGAGATGAATCTATCATATGATTTGGTTATCCCACTCCTTGGTATACACCCAAAAGTCCAATCCTACTGCAGATATACTTATATATCCATGTTGTGGCTGCTGCTTTCACAGTAACTAAGAAATGGAAGCAATCTAAGTGCCCCTCAACTGACAAGTAGATAATAAAATGTGTTACATTTACACAGTGTAGTTTTATGTAGTGATAGAAGAAAGATGAAATCATGAAATTTGAAGGTAAATGGATAGAATTAGAAACTGTTAGAGTAAGTGAATACATACTAAGAAAAACAAGCAACATATATTTTCCCTCCTACATGACTCTTAGCAACCAATCCTTATATGTGAGTATACATCCTAATGTACCAGCAGGAGCCAAGAAATTTTAAATGAACCAGGTAGGTAAAGTGAACAAATGAGCTAAAGAAAGTGAAACAATAGGAGAAAGATGTTACCAAGAACAAAATGGGCACAACGGAGGTATTTCAATGGGAGCAGAGCAAGGTTTCTACAAGTAACCATAATATTAAAGAGAAGAATGACTTCAAGAGAGGGGTGACAATAAGGGGACAAATATTGTCCAGGGTGACATGGGGAAAAGGGAGCAGTTCGACAGGTAGAGAGGGGAGATAAACAATACTGAGTTGATGCAAAAAAAAAAAAAAAAAAAACTAGAACAGAGGGAAATGTAGTATTTCAATAGCCTACTGAAAAATTACACATGATATTTATACATGTATCCATGTGCATATCTGAAAGTTAGGGAATAGGAAAAAGTACCAGACAGGAGAAAACTCCCTTTGAGTTGCTGGACAAGGTAGTCGAAGAGAATCCCAAATTTACATATGCTACTGCCACAGCCCTTGATTGCCTCCTAGAACTTGAAGGTAAGGTCCTACTGCTGAAGACAGGACATACTTTGGACACAGGATTTGGTGCAATGGAGTCGAAAATGACCTGGAAGCCACCTCCCCTGAAGGCTAGCTCTCATAGCTTTGGAGAGCACTATGAAAATGCTAAGGGAGACCATCAATTGATGGTCCAATCCCAGCTTTAAAGCCTAATAACCACAATGACCAACACAGCAAGCGACGTTGGTACAGTAGTGGTACTATTGTAATCAACAACCACCTAATTGGACTTAAAGCATGCTCAATGGGAAGAAACTCATGTTTGATATTGAAAATGCAGCCAAATACACAAACTGGAGCGACATAGTTTTTAGAGAAAGCCCCAAGGTTGTCACATCCTTAGAGAAATGTAATTTCTTACTATGTGCAAAATGTGGGTCCTTATATTTACAGAGAAGTATTCCAGTCCCCTTTCATCAAAGAAACTTCCTTTTCAACAGATGGAAATTATTACAGAGCTCCACAGCTGGGCACACAACAGAGACTATCTGCAAATTTCCCAACCCCAAGTGATGCATCTAAATGGAACCTTTACACCTAAGGTTCATGGAACATAGTGGAACAAGGAATAGAGATGGAGACTTACAGAGTTCTTCAACTGCTCACATACAGAGAGAATTAGTCTTTTAAATACCCAACTCTAAATGCTACAATGGAACTTCTAAGTCCTACAATGGAACCTTTACTCCTAAGGCTCACATAAAAGATTGGAACAAGGTGTAGAGAGAATCCTAATGCATCTCTCATCTCTCATCAATGAAGCTCCCTCATGCATCAGAGGGCAATGAAAACAAAATGCTACAAATGACCAAATTGTAGCGTATAAAAATCTCCAGAGTGTAGACTCTTGGAAATGATGCCTACATTAAACTCCACCCACCCAGAGCTCAGGGACTATTGAGGAAGAGGGGGCAGAATGATTGTAAGAGCCAGGGAAAGTAGTGCATGGCCATGTGGAAACAGTCTTACAGGTTCCTGGAACCTTGCTCATATGCATCTTCTGCAAGCTGTCAACATACTTAAGACCCATGCAAACTCAAGCAGACATAAACCCAGCATAGAACTGGGACAATGGATAGCAGGTCCTACCTTAACCAAAGAACTATTGGCAGCCTATTACTGCTGGGTGAGGGAAAGCTGATGTTCTTTAAGGGAGTGACTCTAGATAGATTGACTAGACCCCTGTCTCCCAATTGGCTAGTTTCTCCAAGAGGAGGGGCCTGACACAGAAGGTGGGCTACTGAGGGGCTACTGGGAGCCACCTTGAAAGGGAAGCCGCAATTCACTGGTAGCAAGTGGTGTGGGGAATGTGCAGCTAGAGTCGCGTGGGGAACACACAGCAGCAACAGCAGTCAGGCTACTCAAGGACCTGGGGGGAGACCACTAGCCCCTGAGGCATGAGCGAATCCTGGGGGTAACTATGGGCATGGCGCAGGAACCAGAGGCGCCGCTGGAGCTAGGCATGAGGTGCTCATTTCCTTGTAGGTCACTCTCCGCACCCACCACAATAACAAATACACATAAAGATATATTATATGGTTTGCCTGATAGCGCAAGAGACCATGAGAGAACTCGGGCAACAAAACTGGCATAGTCGGGCTGGATAAAGGGACCACAGCCTTGGGGATGTGGGCCTGGGAAAGCAGTGCTATTCCTGCTGCCCCTGGCGTGGGTCAGCTGGTCTCTGAGTCCCAAATCCAGGACAGATGCCAATCAAAACCCATATCCTTAATGGGGTTAGGGATAGTCACATGGGTTATACAATAGATTATAAAATCTGTAATTAAAAAGAGGTCAGCCATGTAGAAGCATGGGCCACAGCTATGTTGAAAATGTGGGGATATGTTGTGGGTATATGAAGATTTCTTAAAGGTTATTCAGAGGCTGGAAAAACTTTTACCCCCAAACAGAGCACCCAGAGAGGGAGTATGGCCACTTCGCATAATAAAAGCTGTGCCCCAGGCAGGCAAAGCTGAAAAGGCTTGGGAAGTCCTGGCAGACCCCATTGCAAAGCTGGAGAGAGGGAAAAAGCAGGACACTTTGACTTCTGTAAGGTCCAAGGACTCAGAGGAAAAGACAGATAATAGTAAAAAGGGGAAAAAAAAAAGCTAACTGTACTGTAGTTAAGAAATATTACATGACAGAGCTGTTAAAACTAGGAAAAACTTACAAGCAAGCAAGCAGAGAGCCCCTGGCCATGTGGCTTGCGAGAGTATGGGACATGGGAGCAAATGATGTCAGCCTAAGTCCTTCAGAAGCTCCACAGCTGAGTTATATAACCACCTATCCATTCTTGTGATATAGGCTGTTCAATCTAGGCCAATGCAGGGGGGAGCAGTCCTTAATGGGATGGTTGGTTGAAGGCATTAAAGATACATGGTCATCACCAAGGGAGTCTAACATGATTTTCAGGGGCTGCTGGAGGACTATAAAGGAGGGGCAGGCATTCCTGAGAGAACTTGGTATGAGAAAAGCAATATATAATGTCCAGTTCACTGGGCCAGATAAGACTGTGTTCACCAGAGATATAAAGGAGAGCTTAATTTAAGTGGGACCTCGAGAATTCTATGGGGCTTTAATGGTTTTACTAAGCCCTTTGATGGGACAGAATCTGTGTAAAGTGAGAGAGGCTTTGGCCAATCTAAATGGTTCTGACCAGCATGTGAAACATGTCTGTAAAATAACAGAACACCCTATAAGAGATATAAAAAAGACCAGACTGAAGAAATGGTCCA
>NW_008348795.1:2433909-2438359 GCF_000622305.1 Nannospalax galili
ACTTATGTAAAGCCCAAATCCCCAAAGAAAAATTGATAGAAAACCAAATTCAGTACTTAGGCGTTATTGGAAGGTTTTAAAACCAGAACAGTTTACAAAGGACATTCAAAGGATAACAACTGTACAAGGGGTGGTTAAAAATACCCAAGGATTAAATAAGATGCATTTCTCTTCTGATAAAGGCTATACTAGGGGTGGAAGCAGGTTTTCCCACCAAGTCCTTCACCCCCCCCCCACAACCTGGTGTGGTCAATGGGAAGATCACAGATATGTCTAAAGTCAGGAGGCAGACCTAGAGCCTGCCTGACTCAGGGAACCAACAAGTGCAACGGGGACAGGAGAAGCCCTCTGCCTCCTGAGCCCACTGCAGGGTCAGGCAACTGGAGCTAACACCTGTAAGAGTATCAAGAATATAAGAATACAAAGACACTCCATGTAAAATCTCCCAAGTACAAAATGACTCCAAAGGGATAACTAAAAATGGTAAAGAGTTAACCAAATTAATGCCTCGTACCTATGCTATAGTACCTAACAAGGATCTATGGAGAAAACAGCTAATATGAATGGACAAAACCTTTCCATGGTTTGTGAGACCTTGTCTATGATTGACTTAATATATGTTAACCTTCCTTTGAGTGTTTTACAGATGTGAAATCCATTTGAGAGATACCCGAAGAAGCAAAGGCCAGCTATAGCTGTAAGATTATTGGGAGTTTTATGGTTGGGTAAGATAAAGACAGAGACTCCCAAACTATACAACTGTTAAGAAAATCTACAGTACCAGGGGTGAGTTGCCCACCTATGAGCTGTTGGTCAGAGAGAGATCCTAGAGGTCCTCCAATTCACCAAGGCTATTGCCATTAATGTCAGTTGTACACTAGAAATGTAGGTAAGGTTGTGTTGCTGCAGACACTGCATGTTGTGAGCACAGGAGAAGGAGAGATGGAACTGAGACTAAGCCAAAAATCTCCATGCCACTGGACGGATGATGTTCATATTGCCAGAAGGCACTATGCAGATGGTTGGGGAAGAAAGGATCCCCAGTGATGCTGCACACTATGGACATGCCAAGCAATACCTGCAAGTGCAATAATGGCTCAACCAACATACGTACAACTGACAAATTTCTAATTGGATAAGGCCCACTCTTAGAGGTGGAACACACATCTGGTGCTGTAGACCAGGCTAACACCTTGTGTCGAGAAAGGCTACAGGTCCTAGTGGAGAAGCCATCACAAGTATACAGTTTAGTGACTATAGCACACCTACTGGGATATCTTCTAGTCATTTCTATTTACATTCATGTTTATTTAACTGTGTGTACTTCTTTCCATTTGTCTTTATAGTAGAAGAAACACCACTGAGATAGATCAGTGGCCATGGCCTAAAGACGACTAATGGGGAGGGCCAAGAAGCCACTATTTCACCATGATACAAGAGAGATCACCCTACATCTGTCACCCCCTCCAAGGCTCAGGGATCTTGGCAGAAGACTGATGGGAAGATTTTAAAAGTGGAAGAAAGGGTTGGAGTGTCTCCCAATTGGCTTGTTCCTCTGAGGGGCAGGGTCTGCCTTGGAGGGTGGACTCCTGAGGGGCTACTGGGAGCCACCTTGAAAGGGAAGCCACCAGCCACGGGTGGTGAGTGGTGTGGGGAATGCACAGCAGCAGCAGCCAGGCATACTCAAGGACAGAATGGCCTGTCAGAATGGTCCTGGGGGGAGATCACTGGCCCCTGAAATATGAGCAAATGCTAGCAGCAACTATGGGAGTGGAGCAGGGACTGGAGGTGCCACTGGAGCAGAGTGGTGCACGGAGCTAGGCACAGCGTGCTCCTTGCCTTGTAAGTCACTCTCCTTCCCCCCACCCACGACAATAACAAATACACATAAAGATATGTTATATAGTTTGCCTGATAACCCAAGAGACCCCAAGAGAACTCAGGCGACAACGTCAGTGGATGCGTTTGCATTGAGGGACATCTGGGGACACTAACATGATTCGGTAGGCCTTAATATAAATAACCAAATGCACAAAAATTTGGTGGACAGGTTATGTGCAGGTGTGGATGGGGGAGAGAGGGCTAAAATTTTTTGAAATTTTGAAAAAATAAATATAACGTGTGATCCTTGAAATGAAGTTTACAAAAAGGAATTTTAAGTTGAATCTCTTTTCATAATTTGAATTTTTTAAAATATCATATGTATGTTTTCATCATACTTAAAGCCCTCTTTCCTGTTGCAACCCTCTTACTATCTCTGATTTCATTTCACCCCCTGCCCTGGTTATATATCAGTTGCGAGTAGTTCCCTAGCTGGGGTTGAACATTAGCTAGGGTTGGAATTTTTTACCCTTTCCCCAATTTTATGCTGTAATTTTGTTTGGCTTGAGTTTATGTGGAACTTATGCATGCTATCACCATTGCTGTGCATTCATATGAATAACTACCCAGTTGTCTGGAAAGCTGTTTTCCTGTGGTCAATCACTATCTTTGGCTCTTACAATCTTTTCATTCCCTCTTCTGTAAAGATATATGCCCTATTCAGAGTTAAGCACTCTGAAGTCTCTTATTCTCTACATGTGGGCCAGTTGTGGATCTCTGTGTTAATCATTAGTTGCTGCACAATGAAGCTTCTCTAGTCAGAATTGAGAGGTGCATTAATATCTGAGCATAATAATAGTTACTACAGGGATCATTGTCCCTAGACAATGTCTACTAGATATTATATGCTTGCAAAGTTAAAGCCAAATGCGAGGAATGGACTCCCTCTTTTTTAAGCTGGTCCCACAGACCTTGAAACATACTGGCCATTGCACTGTCTCTTGGTTACCCACTAGAACTTCACAGTAAGAACCTGATGCCAAAGACACTAAATACATGAGTTGTAGAACAAACAAGGGGTAATTAAGTTGGATCTGACTTCAAAGCTTCATTTCTACTGACTAGCTTTCATTTTACTGGAAGGCTCTATGCATACTAAAAGGAGAGCAAAGTGACCATCAGCATTTCACAGATGTAAACGCTGTGAGCTACAATTGATGGGTAAGCTATATCCACCTGTGAAAGTTTGGCATGAATGATAAATAGGCTACCAACCACTCTTTGCTTGGACTTAAGGACTACTTGATAAGATGAAGCCTATACCTGCCACTGATATTAGATTAACGAACCTGTGACAAAACAGGTCACAGGCCATAGGGGAGAAATACTATACTAAATATAGTATTAAATTAATTCTGAATGTAGCCATTCAATTTTCAGCAATGTATGAGAGAAGACAGAAGGTTGATAACCCTAAAGCACCCAAACAGATTGACAAACAAGTGATCTCTAATCACAAATTGTTAATGAAAATGCCTTTTAAAAGTAATCATAACAATCCAAATTTCAGAAAGTGAAGAATTTCTTACTAGAAAGTTGAACTATAGAGAATGTTAAAGGATGCTTTTCTTGAAGAAGGCAATTTATAGAAGATGGAAAAGCAAATAGTACAGAACAAAGGATACTAGTAACTACAAGAGTGAACACATTTTATTGTACAATTGATTTAAAAAGTAAAGATTCAAATACAATAATAATATATTGTGAAATTCATGATAGTACATAAAAGATAACTGTAGAAATTTAAGACCAGGAGAGAATGAAGGTATGCAACTCTAGGGTTTTAATGAAGTAACAAATATTATGTGAAGGTAGACTATGATAAACTAAATAGAAATATCATGAACATGAAGTCAATCAGCAAAATTGAATTATTATTTAACCCAAGGGAAAAAGTTCAAAACAATATGATAATTGACTTAATATATTAATGTAATTTAATGTCAATAATTCAAACACTGTAATTAAATGGTAAAAGTTGACAGAATGGGTGACAACCAAGATCAAATGATGGCTCCAATACAAAGCATTAATTTCATATCCAAAACAAGACAAGCAATTTAAAACCAATTTAATAGAAAAAGGTATGCCATGTTAACTCCAGTCAAATCAGAGTAGGGATGACTATTTCCATATCACATAAAATCTAACAATTTAACAAAAAATATATGGATATTTAACAATAATGATTATAGGGGTCAATTCAGCCTGGGGGGAAAAAAGAATCCTAAGTTAGCATGCACTTCAAATGATACTACAAAATTGTTGAAGGTCAGACATGGAGAATTGAATGGAAGAGAATCTGAAATTATAATGAGCGATATCTTTCCACAATAAATATAACAGGCAGCAACAAAAAAAGCAAGGGCTGTGCACATGTTTTCAACACAGTCAGACAGCTGGGCATGCTGCTTGTTTCATAAAGAAACCAACCCACCAAAACAGAATTTTTAAAGTGTAGTGCTAACATTTTATTAAAACATATTGCAGTCCATGGAAATTTTATAAAACTGAAAAATGTCAAATTATAAAAAATACATACTATATTAATATAACAAAATGAAAATAT
>NW_008348795.1:2438426-2443663 GCF_000622305.1 Nannospalax galili
CCAATCCTAAACTCCCTCTTTATCCTAAAATTTTTATATTATTCATGAATATAAGTATATAAATGTGGCATAAAAAGTTTACTGATACTAAATTATAAAGAGATTTATTTTCTAAAATATATTTTATTATTTTATGTGTATCAGTTATTGCCTGCGTGTATGCAAGTGAACCCATGTTATGCAATGCCTGTGGAGGTCAGAAGAGTGTGCTGGATCCCACTGGAACTGGAGTTATGGATAGCTGTTAGACCCCATGTGGATGCTGAGAGGTTTATTTTAAAATAATTCCTTATTTTATATGTAACATATGTAATTTTAATATTTGTCAAGCAAGAGAACACAATTTTATACTGATGACTATTTTAATTTTGCATAAAGAATTAAATCTAGGCTAAAGATCTGATACTTAAGGAATAGATTATCTTCTATGGGTTTCAATATTGATAAGATTTTGATTTTACAATATATTAAAAGCATATTTAAGGGCATTTCAGAAATTGTTAGAAATTACTTTCTAATCTCATGACAAAATCTAGCTTTTTAGAAATCAAACAGAAGCTTGCAACTTAAGTAGCAAGCTTAAAAATCAAACATTCTAACAGTTTGGATAGTGGGTAATATGCTTGTTACATACACATGAAGACCTCAGTTGGACCCCCACCACTCCTGGAAAGAGCCAAGCATGGTGTTGTGGAGGAAAAGAGGCCCAGGCAATACCTGGCAAATCCCTGGAATTTGCTGTCTAGCCAGGGTAGCCAAGTGCTGAATTGTAGGTTTAATGAGAGATTCTGTCTCAAAAGATAAGGGAGATAACAGCAGAAGTCACCTGACATCTCTTTCTGGCCTCCATATGCACACAAACAAGACACATAGACACACGCACACAGACAGACATGCACACATAAAAGTAATCCAAGACACTACAGTCCAAGGATATATAAATGTGATATTTACAGCCTAAGACATGGCAGTAAGAAAATAGTAAAAGAATTTGTTTACTGAGAAATCAAATCATTTTCTTTCTCTAAGGTCAGAAAAGTTTAAACTTTTGAAATTTTAAAAGAAAATGTTTTATACAGTAAAAACACTATAATGTGTAACGTACAACAGTCTGTTATCTGAGGTGAAGGGTTTTAGGTAGTGCGTTTTGGCATAGTGTGTCATGAGATTATCCACAAATTGTATTGTGTTTTTATAACCAAGGCTGCAGTGGAATACTGAAATGTAGCATGGATGAATACGGCCAGAAACACTCTGGATTTATTATGTCCTTGTTTTTTAAATTAATTTTTGGTTGTGGTATGTTCAGAAAACTTTTACTGTTGCCAACTTTTTTGCCCTACAATCCTCACAGTTTCAAGTCCCACAGTTTAAAAGTTGAGCTCAAGGTAAACCAGGTTTGATGACACACACCTTAAATTCCAGCACTCCAGAAGCAGAGGAAGACAGATCTCTGTGAGTTTGAAGGCAGCCTGGTCTACAAAGCGAGCTCCAGGTCAGCTGGTGCTACATAGTGAGACCACATCTCCAAAAACACAAAAAACAAGAAAGATATCTCCTGTTGGTTTGACCTGAGTTTGAAACTTTACAATGTGTGAATACAATCGGCATTCAGCAGAAACTCTGTTTTGTGTTTAGCCTGTTACTGGACTAGTGTGTGCAGTACAAAGTACTGTTGCAATTCTGGGAGGGTCAGAGAGCCAAGGTACCAGTGCAGCATGCAATCATAAGGGTGCACAGCCAGTGCTCTACAGTGCATTGTAGCTAAGCTCTATGGTTTGGTAGATTAGTGATAAAATGGAATTTTGACATAGAAGTCATATCAGTTTCTGATGGGTTTGTCAGGGTTAGCCCATCATAACTGTAGGATCATAAATATAGTCAATAGGTCTTAGGAGAAATAAAACATCACCTAGAAAGTGTTTAGAACATAAGAAAAATATATATTTATGTTAGGAAACACTAAAGCTTTCATAACACTCAGCATCTATTTAAGAAAAGCACCACAGTGTTTTATAGGGCTTCAAATTCCATTCCAAAGAAACAATGAAAACAAGCGCAGATGAACCTTAAAACAGCAACATAGCATACAGCAAAAGGCCACAATAGAGCTCAATAATGTGAGACGGGTAAACAGTGGAAACTGTGGAAGGGAAGCTCAGGTGACACCTACTGAGATTCACATAAGGAAGAAAATGTGAAGACACAAATGACCAATGTCAGAAATCAACCAAAGTGGTACTGCACTGTTACAGATTCAAATTATACTAAAAATATTAGCAAATTTATGATTGCACACTCAACGTGGATGAAATGGAAATTTTCTTTGGAGACCCAAGCTTCCTCAGTTCATTCAAGGAGAAAACAAATTTTTCAGCATTTATGAAAGGAATGAATCTGTATTTAGAAACCTTTTTATAGAGCTCTAATGATGCTTTAGAAGACAAATGACACAATTTACAAAAGGGAAACATGTTTGAATAGAATTTTTTGCACCATAGAAGATATTATCTAATTAGCCTACAAAAAGCTGCTCAAAAATACTAGCAGCCACAGAAAATAAAGCCAGAATTATCGATTTCTTCAAGAACACTAGAATCACTGCTCCCAAAGGGAGAAAGTAACTAGTATTGGTAAATTAATGGAGAAATTTAAAATGCAAAACTTGGGGCTGGAGAGACGGCTCTGTAGTTCAGTGAACTGGCTGCTCTTGCAGAGAGTATCCTGGTTCCATCGCCAGCATCCACAAGACAGCTAATGAACATCTGAAAGTCCAGTTCCAGGTGGTCTTATACCCCCTTCTGGCCTCCACAGGCATTGTACAGTACAGGTACACTTACCTACATTCAGTTAAAATGCCAATACACATAAAAAATTAGCCAATTAATTAACTAATTAAAAATAAAATAATAGGAAAAACTTTTCAGCCACTTTGAAAAACAATGTGGCTATGCTTTCAACAAAGAAATCTGAGTCACCAAGATAGTCCAGCTAGTAAAGGCTCCTGCCAACAAACCTTGAAAACCTGAATTCAATGCCAAAATCACATGTGAAAATGGAAGGATGGAGCTCATTCCCACAAAGTTGTCTTTTGAGCACATATGTAGGAACTGCTTGTGTAAACACACAACAACTAATCATAAATAATAAAAAACTAAATTTTGACTCAGCAGTTCAACTCCTTGAGAGCGACCAAATTGTAATGGAAGTTTAAGTGAACACAAAGGTTTGCCAATGCATAGTCCTCACAGTATTATTCCAGATTAAAAAATCATTCACATGAGAATAAACTGTTCAGTGAAGTAATTTGGTATAGACACCCAGTATATAATATCCTGAACTAAAAGCATCAAACTACTGATGTGTTGCAGCATGGATTAAAATTGAGGCCACACTGACGAGTTAAAGGTGCCAGGAGGAAAGAGCACTGAATGTATTAGGGCAACCATTCATGTTGAATATCCACAAAAGGCTACTTTATGTATCAAGAGACTGAACGTTGAAAGGAAACAATACAAGAAAAGGAAATGATTTGAAATGTCGACAAATGGACAGCTACAAAGGTAACAGAAGTGACTGGAAAGCAGGTGGTGGTAATATTTGCTCAAGTATAAATTCAGTAAAACTTTTAAATAAAAACAAAAATCACAAAAAACCTTTTTAAAAGTAAATATCTAGCACCAAGTAAACTGAATTTAGCAAAGCTAAATGACCTTTCTTTTTTTTACTTAGTAAGCAGTCTAGGACATTTTTTATTTTAAAAAAAAACAGCAACTATAATACATCACAACCTATTATGAAGTATTTGGCAGCCAACATAACTTTGATACAATACCTAAATAAATATTATATGAAAACAAAATATTACAAGTCAATTTTTTCACATTTAAAGAAAACCTGTAAATCCTCCAGGTATGAGGTGACCATATGCATAACAAGTTGATATAAGAAATATAATGAAATGCATAATGCATCAAATCTTGCTTATCTCAAAATACAAGGTTGATTTACTCAATACTTTGAGATCCATCAGTAAATTCACAGCATTATTGCAGAGTAGCTAAGAAACAACATCTATTCATCTCAGTAGGCAGAAAGACAACACTCAAAACTGGTTTCATTAACTTTAAAAATAGAAGCTGGCAATGGAAAGTAACTTCTATCTGACATGTAAATTTACAAAGTTTCTCAACCAGATGCTATACAAAATAATCAAAACTTCAGTTTTAGTTCCCTAAATTCAAGTAGGAAAAGCAAAAATGCCTTCCTCACTCCTTTTGAACAACATACTTGATTTTCTGGAAGAATGGTTAAGAGAAAGAAAGGACACAAGCAGGATACAGTTTGGAAAAGAAAAAAAAAAATATGTCTGTCTAGATGGCATGATTCTCTATGTAAAGAAATCTTAAAATCTTTAAGTGAATCTGTTAATAAAAGCCATGACAGTTTAGCAAATTCTCAATACAAGGTAATGAAGAAAACTAACTGCAATTAATGAACTAGCATTATTTTTGGAAATTTCACTTAAACTCAATGCTGTTTATAATGTTGCTACAATGATTCCATAGGTTTTCTTTTATGCACATCCAAGTTCTAGATACTCAAACTTTCAAATCAGGGAGCAAAAAGTCAGCTAACACTCCTGCATGGAGAAAGGGGGGCTCATAATGCCCACCCCTGGCTGAGGAACTAGAGGCAATTGATGGGCACTGGGTGAAGAAGAACCTGTGTACTTTAGTGGTGTGGACCACAGGAGGTTGGATGTTTTCCTTCACTTAGGTACACATGGAGTACTAACTAGATGGACTCAGTGGGTTCTAAAATGAGGGGAAAGGAGACAGTGTGAAGAAAAAGGAGGAGGAAGAGGAGGAGGAGAAAGAAAAAATGAAACTGGGAGAGGCATGGCTGTCTTGGAGGAGATGGAGGTGGGAGAACAGTGATGATGTAATCTAAATAGATTGTATTCATGTATGAAATTATCAAAATTAAATAAAACTAAAGAATAATATGAGGGCTTGAATGAATAATATGATCCTTACAATCATGTATAGAATTAACATTATTAAAATTACGTTTTGCAAAGAGGATCTACATTTTAAATGTTTTCACAATTAAATCCCAGCTAAACTTTTATAGAAATTAATTTTTGTTTTTATTAAAATTAAAAATATCAAAACAGATGAAACTATCTTCATGACTATGGTGAAAAATGTGCTCTACTCACCATGCAGAGTATA
>NW_008348795.1:2443847-2459398 GCF_000622305.1 Nannospalax galili
AAGTACTGAAACACGTATGAAAATTAAGTCAAGTAGTATATAGACTTTAAATATAGACTAAAAAATTAATACAAAACTACACTATAACTTTACAGTGGGATAGAGGTAGAACATAAAGGAAAATCTTAGAGACTTTGAATGAGGTATTTTGAGAATGATTACACAAATATGATCCATTAAAACATATATGAATTAATATTTTTCAAAATAAAACACTGCTAAATGAATAAAAATAGTTTACACAACATATATTTGCATATAGGTTCAACACATGTAAAAAATTCTAAAAATTCAATATTTAGTAAAGAACTCAACAAATAAAATTCCCTAAATTCAACATTGGCCTCCAAGCAGAAAACATCAATGTTAAAAAAGACTCAATATAATTACTCTTTAGTGTGAGAATAGATTCAATATTTGATTAAAATTTTTTCTCTTAAATTTCCTTCCAAGGCATTTTATGATTGATAAAGCCACCTTTATTTTTCAGCATTCATCTCTTGGAGGAGTTACATTAAATTTCATTTCTGCATATATAAATTTATCTTTCTCCTTTTTAGGAGGATTTATTTATCCTGACACATTTAAAAATATTAGAAAAATACATTTATTGAAGTCTTAATATTTACAGGTGATATATTTGTAGCTTTTCTTTAAAGTGGGATCAGCAAATATATATTAGACATAATTTATTACAAAACTAATTTATATATATATTGTATTATCAAAAGGGAGTAGGTGATTTGTTTTCCCATCTAGGTTCATAAATGAATATTTTATTACTGTTATAAATTAGCAATGCACCTACTTGGGTTAATGTAGAGTGTTATCCATTTCTTAATACTAATGGAAATATCTCCCTTTTGATTTTCATATAAATATTTGCAAGAATCACATTATCTCACAAGAATCACGTTGACTCAGATGCATACAAAGTCATGCTTTCCTAGAATGAACTTGATGCTATGCTAAATTTCATAATTCATATAATTTTCTGGAAGCTGCAGTAGGATAAAGTAAAGTGATGACAATAATGGAAGCTTTGATGAGACATTTTCATACTGGGTTCTAAAATGCTAAAGTCTGATTTATTTGCTGGCATGTCCTAGTCACCTTGGGAATGCACAACTGAAGGAGCATAGTGGTGAAGGTCACTGGTTGAGTAGCAGGAAGATGTTGCCAATTGTGACATTGTTTCATCACCAAGGAGTCACAGCCTAGAGTTTCCAGTAAAGCACCAGGTAATTACAGCAGAACAGAATAAAAAGTGAGGTAGAAGCATGGAGCAGGAGTTACATGGAAGTAACTCCTGGGCCAGCGAATCATGAGTCCTTTGGTCACTGGGCATTTCCACATGCATTGTAAACAATCTCATTTCTGGAACTGGGATTATTTCTGTCCTTCTTTGTCAAACATTTTGACACCTGATTCAGCAAGCACAGAGGGAAGAGAGATCATGGCAGAAAGGAAGCAGGAAGACCTGATGTCCTTCTTTCTGCTGTATCTAGAATTTGGTGTTGGCTTTTGTTCTTTGGCTCTTCTCACTTCTTATGAACAGGATATTTTTAGCTAATACCCATGCCTCCTCTCTTCAATGTGTTCACTGGGATAGATAATGCTGCATTCTTTCTATGATTTTTTTCTTGAAAGGCAGCTTAATGAGCAGTCCAAGTCTACCTGGGATGCATTTGAATTCTTCTCATTTGTTAGCATATGCTGACCTTCCCTTCTGCAAGTAATGTACTAATGCTTATGTTTTTTTTTCCCCATTCACCTATCTGGCCTTGTGATATTTGTCACATGAATAAATTTAATATACCTAAAGAACTACTAGTAAGTGGTGTGGTGTGTGTGTGTGTGTGTGTGTGTGTGTGTGTGTGTGTGCATCTGTGTGTGTTTTCTGGGGAGCTTGTCAGTGGACCCAGAAATGAAAACCTGCCATTAATGTGGACTGGCATCATCCAGTCAGCTCGTGACCCAAAAAGAACACGTAGACAAGGAAGGGTGTAATGTCCTTCTTTGCCAATGAACCTCAGAACTCTTGGTATCTTGGCTGTTGAACATTACATTACATTAGCGAAACCTAGGGTTTTGGCCCTTCAAACTTCAAGTCAGAACCACATCCTTGGATCACTATTACTTTGCTCTCAGTTTTTGAATATAAACATAGCCATGCTCCTTCCTGATGCCTCTGGCTCGTCAGTTTGCAGGCACCCTGTGGTGGAATTTTTCAGTCTCTATTATCAGATAGCCAAATCCCCTAATAAATTTTAAAATGTTTATCTATCATCTATCTATCATCTATCTATCTATCTATCTATCTATCTATCTATCTATTATCTATCCATCATCATCTATCTATCATCTATCTATCTATGTATCTATGTATCTATCTATCTATCATCTATCATCTGTCTGTCTCTTTCCATCCATCCATCTATGTATCCATCTATCATCTACCTATCTTCTACTAATTCTGCATCAATGGGGAACTCTGATTAGTATAAGTTTATAAATCATACATACCTACTTTAAAAATTATGTTCCCTAAATTTCCATCTATCCTGTACTAAAGTAGTTAACATCCTAGATTTTTAAAAGAGAATCATTTGGTGTGCAGAAAATAAAATGTCACTTGTCAAAGACTCACTGAAGACATCAATTTCAGTAGACTCCCCCCTCAACAAATGAACTAGTCATTAAGAAATTTTCTCTAAGCTTTGGGTCTTATTAAATCTTCAGAAAGGTATGTACCTACATCACAGGTTCAGAAAAATTGCTACAATACTTTTCTCAAAATATATAACTTTTTGAGACAGGGTCTCCCTGTAGTGCCAGCTGGCCTGGGACTCAGCACATAGATCAGACTGGCCTCAGTCTCACAGAGATACACCTACCTCTGCCTCTGGATTGCTGGTATTAGGGAATTGCACTAATGTACTCAGATCAGTACAATGCTTTGTACAGTTAAAGTTAATTGGTATTCATTGGTTTTTATCCAGGCATTACACAAGAAATAGCCAGCTCATATATGTTTCAGGTTTTTCTCTTTTGGTCTGACAAAATGTTGAAAATATTGCATATTATTATGTAATCCAAGATTCATTGTGTGAGGATTAATCTATAGTTCCATGTGTAAAGGTTAATATTTCTTCCTTAAATATTTTCCTTCAAGTATCAAAGAGAACAAAATAGCCAAATAGAACTTTATGTTTTGTTTCTTTTCATGGACTGTTTTTTTTTTTTTAATTTAGGTAATCAGCTCACAATCAAGTTTAAACCTTATTTGCAAACATTGGCTTAATATGGGTGGATTGCATGATAATGTCAAAGTACTTCTACTTAATTTTGTTATTTATTTCAGAAATTGCAGTTTGTCACAATAGAATAAACCACCCAATTTTGCTCATAATTACTTATGATACTTTTCTCTATTTTATACAGAAACAATTTGAGGCTCAAATCAATTAAGAAACCTGACCAGATTTTTCAGTTAACGAATTTTCATACATGATATTAATACTCATGTTTTTCTTTTTAATTAATGTTATATCTATTGTATCCTTTTCTACTTAAGCATGTATCATTTAATACTAAAATATTTTGGAGAAACAAATAATTTTAAGTTTCTAAATAATTAAGATAAAATTAATACTAAACTACACTATAACTTTACAGTGGGATCTAGAGATTTTATTTTCTTCCTTGGTATTTATTAGCTTTAGCAACTTTTATTGTTTATATTATAGTATAAGTATTAAAAGACCAAATTTTATATCATTAAGCTCTATGCATAAAGATAGCATTTGGTTTAAGAAAAGCTATATGTTCTATAGTCAACCGTCATTAAATTCTTTTACCATTTGCTTAATAAAATAAATCCATAAATAAATATATAAAAAGTTCTATATAAAAGTACATTTTGAATAATAAACATACAAACCATTCACTTAACTGTTAAGAAATAAAACCCAGAAGATCCCAATACTTATAGATCTAAATTACTCCTGGAAAGAGAAGCAACCTATCTGAGATCCAGCTTCCTACTAGGAATTTAATACACATAGTCCTGCCTTAAGAGATTTGAAAGCCCAGACTTGAAGTTCATATAGTAACTCTGACTGAAGGTGACTAACTTATGAAACTTTCAGTAGTGCTGTGCTCAGTTTCTGTTCATTACCATGAGATTCATTTCATGTCACCAGCCATCTGTTCTGGAAGGCTTCCTCTTGTGTCCTATAATGCATAAGAACATTCATCCAAAATGGCCTGCTAAAGCGTAGTAATTCTACTTTATTTCTATAAGCCAGATAATATTTTTCTAGCTTTACATCTGTCATTTTAGACAGTTTATTTGTGTCTCTGTTGCCATGGTTCATGTTTGGATCTCATAGCCTTGCAGATTAACTGGGCCCAGGCCTGGAGACTTCCCTTCAAACCAATAGGAGCAAATTGTTCAGGATGGCATATGCCATGTGGTCAGGAGCTCCTGATCTCAAGCAGTTTACATCTTACTTTGTGACATGCCCAAAGAGTGTCATTTAAATTGAGTTACTAGTCACCTGTTTGGTTAACTTAGTGCTATGCTTTCAAATTTTAACAATGAAGAGACTAATTTTCAGAGAGTCAATATATTGATGTATTACATATAAAGTTAGAATTTAAGCATTTTTTCTTAAAGTTTTTTGTGTATTTCATACGGAACATCTCAAACAACCTTAATCATTTTTATACCCCCATCCCCACTGGCACCATCCCACTGGAGCTCATAAACTCTGTCATCCCTATTAAGGGTTTTCAGTGTCCCCAGTCATTCCTCAGTACAAGTCCATCCACTGATGTCTAGTCAGCTTACTTAGAGATCCTTGTTTTAGGAAGATCAGTTCTTCTTCACGTAGAAGCAATCAGTTGCCAATATTTCTTCAGATAACTTTGGGATCTGTTACTCATTTTCCCAGTTCTATGCTTGGTTTTTGTCTGCCTGAGTTTGCATGGGACTTGTGTATGATGAAACCATTGCCATAGAATGATATAAGCAGGATCCCAGGAGCCTGTAGGACTCTATTTCTATATGGTCATGCACCTTCTCCCTGGCTCTTACAATCTTTCCACCTCCTCTTCCACGATAGTCCTTGAGCCTTGGTGGGTAAAGTGTAATAAAGGATTCCTGTCCAAGGATCATCATTCAGCAGACTCTTGATCTCTATGCTTCGGCCATTTGTGACCTTTTGTGTTCCTGTCCCTTGTGGCATGAGGGAGCTTCATTATTAAGGACTGGGAGATTCATTAGTACCCTCTTCTTTATCCCTGTTTTTATGTTCCATGAGCCTTAGGTGTTGAAGTTGCATTGTAGATGTGTCACTTAGGCCTGGGTAATTCGTAGACAATGTCCATGTGTGACCAGTTGTGGTACTTGACAATAGTCTCTGGTGCAAAAAGAAGATTCTTTGGTGAGTAATGATTGGGATATTTGTCTGTAAATATAAGGATACATCTTTTGCATATAGTAAGAAATCACTTTAGTCTAGTGATTTGACAGTTTTGGAGTTTTCTCTAAGATTCTTAGCTCTCTCCAAAGCTGTGAGAGCTGGCCTTCAGGGGAAGTGGTTTCAGGTCAGTTGCAGTTCCATTGCTCCAAATCCTGTGTCTGAAGTATTTTCTCTCTTCAGCAATAGGATCTTACCTTCAAGTTCTGGGAGGTCATCAATGGCTGTGGCAATAGCCTGAGTAATTGTGGGAGTTTCTTGGACGACCTGTACAACAACTCAAAGGAAGGTATCTCCTGTCTGACACTGTTTCTTGTTATGTAGCCTTTAGCTATACACATGGACTCATTTAGACATAATAAATGTGTAATTTGTCAGTAGGTTGTTGGGCTAATATGGTTCTCTCTGTTTTTTTTTAAAACTAGCTAAGCATTATTTATCTCTTCTTTTTCTCTCACTGTCTAACCCTTCCACTGTGGTTTCCCCATTTAAAGTCTTCTCATTTCCCCTTTTCTCCCTTGATAACACCCATCTGCTATGGCCCCCCCTCTCCTGAGCTCCTGCTTTCACTTTATCCCCAAGGCTCATTCTATAACCCTCCCCCTCTCATTTAAATAACTCCATTTTAACATTACCTATTTTTTTTTCTTTTTGGCCTAAGTCGATTTGAGAGACAGTCTGACTTTTGTAAACAGAGTACTAAATTAACCAATCAGCTTTAACTTACTCGTTTCTTAATTTCAATATGATGATTTGTTAATCTTGATGAAAATGACTGTCACTGATTGAACTAAATCAGAAACAAAAGCTCTGTTTATTATTTTCTTTAAAGTTATCCTGTCTTTATAGCATAGCATGAATATTCACTGCTATTATGTGAATCTTGGGTACCAGACTACAAATATACTGTTCAAATAACAAGCAAGTTAGAAAAGAAATATTCTCACACAATATTCCTGCACTTAGTTATTTATGATACAAGTTTTGCTGAATGCTATTCTGGTTAACACTGGACATTTCTATATTTGAGCTTTCTATTTAATTTTTAAAGTAATTCTTATTTAATTTGCTATTTAAAATATTCAGTCCTCAATACAATTCTTCTGGTAATTGAAGAGGAATGTTCCACTATGAAGCAGAAGTTAAATGATACAAACTAATTAAATGCCAAATAATTGGTGAGACTGTACTTTAGGAAGAGATTTAGGAATAATTTTGCCTACCACAGCCACATGCCATAGAGTATAACCTCATGCAGTATCAGGGGAAGGTGTTTTTTGTCCAAATCCTCTAGCGTATGTAAAATGAATGATTGACAATACGTTTGGAATAGGTTTCATGCAGCTGTGTTGAGTGTGCACTAGCTGGTGGTTGTGATAAGGAGAGCAAATTCTACACTAAAGTTTATTTTCCCTGTAGAAGGTGAAAAATGCTAAGCTCCCTGTATACACAGTGGGAGGCACCATCAGTGTACCCTTCACACAAAGATAAAATGAAACTGATTAAATCCAATCAAGTTCCATTTACTGCAAAGGATTTAATGTCCATATTCACCACATTTCTTACAAACCATGTTTAGTTTAAGATAATAAAATCCCTTTATTGAACTCCATTAAAGTGGAAGTCTGCCAGTCAACCAATCATCTCTATTGGAAGTTTTAGATGTGAAAGTTTCATGCTGAATTCAAAAGAGAAAAAATATTTTTAAAGAAATATGTGTAATTAGCATGAATTAACATTTGAAAATGTGCATATCATTTAAGACATTAATTACATTGAATTAAAGTAAAAGTCTAGCCTCATAAAGCATTCAGAAGGTGGTAATTTGGATTCTGCATTAAAATGAAATTATTAAAACACAATGGGAAGATTCTAACATAAATAGGGGGGAGACAAAAATAAAAGAAAGAAAATGTGAAGGAGTGAAAGCAAAAAATAGTACAGCCACATTAACTACTCAAAAAGTAGCTAATGGACAGTGAAACACCACGCTCCTCAAACACAGTGCTTTGTTTGTTTCAATAGTTTAAAACCAGTCTTAGCAATCATGGTCAATTTGGATACTTCCACTTGTAATTTTTGGCTTGAAGTTTGACATTATCTTTATAGAAGGCAACTGGCAGCACTTAATTATATAAAGACAGATTGCAATTTGTTTCTACTCTAAGAAATTTTTTCAAACTTGATTGAATAATTGGCTGCAGATTTATCCCAGGGAAATAGTCCTGTTTTCACATCAAGTATTTCCGATGAGGTTGTTGATATCAGCATTATTTATAACAAGACATTTTGGCCAGAGGTGATGGGAGAGTACTCACTTAATAGGCAAAATGTTTTGCAATTAATGCAGTAACCAAATAATAATAACACTGAAAATTTACATCATATTTATAAAATATAAGTGAAAATATGATATAAATGCATATACAATGAAGCTTTATTTTAATAGACATACTTTTTGTTCATGTGATGCACATTAATAGAAAAATCTGTAATTGTTACATTGAATTATATAGTGAGTGACCAAATTAGAGGTAGCGTGAAAGAGCACATTCCTAAATGTAGTATGAGTCAATTAGCTATAATTTGCTTACTCATGAAACTCTTATCCCATGAGTTAGAAAAGAAAAAAATAATATTAATTTTTATCTGAGTAAAGATATTCTTCATTTCTTCCCTTTTAAGCAAAATAGTGCTATATCTTCAAACTATTTTCACAAAGCTTCTGATAGTTCATGGAGTTTTTGAAAGTTAGAAAGATCAAATTTTGAAATTTTTATCACTTCTTTATCAAGTCATTGGGACTAGTTCTTATTGACTCTTAATTATTCTTTTTTTGACCCACTGAGAAAATCACCATGTAATTTATCCAATTATTTCTAACTTATTTGAAATAATTATAGTCACAATTTAGGTCACTACTTCAAAACTGGCCTGTTGAAGTAACTATTAGATAAGTTTTCTCTCTTGAACATTTCTCAAATCTGTCCTATTCCATCCTTGTTGCTTTTGACAGTATTTGTTGCATTTGAACAGAAAGAATTCAGTTCATCTATCCTATCATTAGCACCAATAACAGCAAAACTTTTATGAGATATTCTTGTTGTCAAAAGGAGGGCATGTATTATTCATTTAACACCTTTCACCTCCAAATGAATGCTTTTGCTAGTTCTGTGAAAATAGACCTAGACCTCTCCTTCCCCTATGCCAGGCAGCTGGCATAATGCTACATTTTGGCAGCAGAGGGTGCTGCCTGGATGTGAAGTAATCAAGTGCAATTTGCTTTCTGGGGTAGTACACTGGGTCCTTGTAGAGTTAGTCTCCTGCAGCCTAAATATCTTCAAATCAGTCTTACAGAGCCTGCAGTTTCTGTAGAATTAGATTCTATAACAAACAGAAGCCTGCCACACCCTTCAAATAGTTTCATAGCAAATATTGTCATGTGAAACATCTTGCCAAAATATTTTCTGAGTATCTATCTAGAGATACTCTTTGGCAAGATCAAGAGAATGAAAGCAGATTTCTGGAAAGAATTAGTGGAAGGATGCACAATGACTTCCTTGCCAGTTACTGAGACATAGCAGTGCCTTTTCCAATAAATTTTGATGCAAGTCCTGGTGTACAGCAGTGGGAGTCCCTCCTTTAAGGGAACTATGTCACCTTTAGATAGTTAATAATACTTATGTCAGCTACATCTGTGTTATTTATGCTTTTCTTGACTATTGTCCCTGCTTTCATTCCTGTAACAGGGAGGGCTCTGCACAAGATCTTTTCAGAGCAGCAAATGTGATGCAGATCTGACACTTCTCCTCACAGAGGAGAAGGAGGCCACACTGGATCTTCCCTTTCATATCAGCACCAGTAGCTATTATATGATATTGTGGAAAAAGTATTTGGAAGGACTGCCAGGGAATCCCTCAACACCGTGTCTGCCTAGCATCACCAGGCGCTTACTGCGGGCTGTAAGAAACCCATAAATGCAATTGTTGTTCCAATAATGGGGTATATCATATTTGAGAATTAGTGGACAATCAAAGCTGCCTCAATAAAATTGCTTCAATAAGAAATACAAATTCTTTGGAATCAACTAATCAAAAGAAAACACAAGAATAGTAATAGAGATTATAGACTAGAACCAAATTAAACAGTCAGCACCGAATCAATGCAGAATGGAAATAAAAGTAAGTAGTTGATGGCTTGGCTCAAATGCTCAGTGCAGGGAGCAGAAGATATAATGAGTGAACTTCAAAATATGCCAAAAGAACTAATAAAACGAGAGCAAAAGTAAACTGAATAATATGCTCAGACTCTCAGGTATATAAGTTAAGGCAGAAGATCCACCATTTGCATCATCAGAATTCCATAAGGAGGAAAAAAAGAGCGATAGAATCGAGAAATAACCAAAGAAATAACAGATAAACTCTCCCCACACTTCAGGAAAGTCATAAACCACAGATTCAACAAGCGAAAGTTCAATAAATCCAAAGAAATACACTAAGACATATGAAAATTACATTTCTGAAAATGAAAGATAAAAAAAAAAACATTGAAAGCAACCCAACAGGAAGAATATATTAACTCCCAGGAAACACCTGCTCCTCTGTCAGCTAGTTTCTCATCTGGAAACACGGAGTCTAAAATGAAGAAGCACATTACCAAATATTTTAAAAAATAACTGAAAACCCCAAATTCTGCATCTGGCCAAGCTGACTTTCAGGAAGGAAGGGTACTCTCAGAATAAAGTAAAACTGTGAATTTGTCACTCTCAAATCTAAGCTCAAAGAATAATTACAAAGAAGTTCTTGAAGCAGGTAGTCTGTGTACTTAGAAAAATGCCAAAAATCCATAAGGGGAGGAAAACAGGAAATAGGAAAGGACAACTATGGGACAGAGAACAGATATTGTACAAAATACAAAAAGATATGTCTTATTTGATTTCTGAAAAAACTGAGAACTACATGTAGTGCTCAACACTCTTAAATGGGACAGAGGTGTGGATCTATATATGCATATACATATATTTCTCCATGTGTGTTATAAATATATGTTTATATATATGATAACACATACAGAAAACACTATCAAAGACCTGCAAAACAATATATTGAAAATTTTTCTGAATAAATCAAGAGGCAATCCTAAAAATAATGATCAAGAGGGTCATGAGAAGGTGACAATAGGAAAACAGAGAAACCATGAACAGATGCCAAGGAATTAAAAATGAAATGAAGTAAATAATTAATCACTAATAACATTAAAAACTTAATGATAAAGAGAAATGAAGAAGTCATGAAATGGCAAGGGGGTTTCTGGAATGATGGATTAGTGACTATCCTTGTGTATTGCTTTTTCAACACCAACATCAGGTGATTCATAACCACCTGGAATTCCAGCTCTAGGAAATTTTGCATCTTCTTCTGACCTCTCTGGGCACTTACACGTACATAACACACACACACACACACACACGCACACACACACACAGTGGCAAACACTTATCCGCATAAATACAACAAAAATAGGGAGTTGGAGAGGTGATTCAGTGTTTAAGAGAGCATGCTGTCTCCAGAGGTTGTGATTTTGGTTCCTAACACCCATCTTGGACTGCTCATTACTACCTGTAACTCCAGCTGTAGGCGATCTGATGTCCTCTTTTAGACCTTGGAGGCAGCAGCAATCACATGTACACATAAATACATATTTAATCGAAAAATTTAGGTTAAAAAAATCTTTAAAAACATGGACGAATTTAACATATATTGATGTTACTTCATTTAATACTGCAATTACATATTCCATAATAAAACAAAATTATACATATGGAATGCAAATAAATGTTTTCTAATAACTTGGTTGGGCTGTTGAACAGCAAAAGGAAAGAAGACAGATTGATTTGTTTGAATTAAAAGGAGGAAAGGGGTTGTTTCGCTGAGATGTGAAACTTTGATAGGATATGAGTATGCATAACAGAAAAATAAGAAATTAAGCATTTGTTAAAGTCCATAGAAATTTATGGTCACTAAGTCACAACACTGGATGTATCATGAAGGTTTTATGATTCAACTATTAGCAACGGTGGAAAAATTAAATCAAAATATACATAATACTGGATCCTTAGAAATTTTAAAAAAAATTTAAAAATGCTTCAAAATATAGAAATTGGAATAATTGTTTTTTAAAAAATGATTCAACTATGTATTATCTATAGGCAAATAATTATGAATATAACCAGCTTCAAAAGAAGCAAATATGAATTATGATAGAGGTAATTAAAACAAAAAGGAACTATCTTCTAAATGAGCTCTAAAAGAGAATTATGTGAGATATCAGTTTAAAGTCATCACTTGGACAAAGGGTAATGCAATTACAGGATGTAGTCTACTAAGAAAACAAAGGTCATAGCACATTCTAACCACACAACAGATTTTCATAATGAATTTGATAAAGTTGAAAGAAAAAAATGATAAATTAAAAGGGTTTTAATTAAAAATGTCACTGGCGGATCTCTGTGAGTTCGAGGCTACGCTGGTCTGCAAAGTGAGTTCCAGGCCAGCTGGGGCTACAGGGAGACCCTGTCTCAAAAAGACAAAAAATCATGTCGTTCCAACAATCTCAACATTGGGAAATATGATCATTTCAATAAGTAAAAGAAAAGCCCTTGTGAACATGAGAAAATCCAATAGATTATTTTTCCAAGGAAGTTTTTTTTAAAATGCAAAATACATAACAAAGAAGTTTTGTGAATCTGATAAATGGTGGCTGGAAAAAATGCATCAATGATAAAATGTTGAATACATTTCCATGATATTAGGACAAGAACAACTGCCTACTTCTACCAGTTTGTATAACTTGGAACTGGTCACCTTAGCCAGTGCAATTGAAGAATTTTAAAAGTGGGTGGAAGCAGGGCTGGAGAGATGGCTCAGACGTTAAGAACACTGACTGTTCTTGTAGAAGACCCAGGTTCGAATCCCAGCACCCATATGGCAGCTAACAACTGTCCATAACTTCAGTTCCAGGGGATCCGACAGCCTCTTCTGTCCTCCATGAGCACTGCATGACAAGGGTGCACCTACATATATGGAGGCAATTCATGCATACATATAAAATAAGTAAGAAATGTATTGTTATTCCTTTTATTAGCATAATTTCATTGACAGAATATTAAAAAAATTCTTCACATTATTGATAACTTTAAGTGATTTTAAAACAGTGATTTCATTGTTTGCTTATCTTAACAATTAAAAAAAGAAACAAAATTTTGATTTTAACGGTACAAAGTTTTAGGAAAAATTTCAAGAACTAAAATTTGAAGCTGTTGACCAGGGATCCCACGGATCCTCACCCAATATGGGCATCGCCCCTGCTCTTGTTTATCCACCAGAACTTGATACTAAGTTCCTTTTGCTGAAGATACTACGTGCAGAAACTGTAGAAAACAAGAAAAAAATGGAACTGACTTCAAAGATTCACCTCCACTGGCAAGTTTTCAGAGTGCTAGAAAGTGCTATGCATTCTACCTCAAAAGAAAATTTATCGTTAACTTTATCCTACTGAAAATTCTGCAAGCTACAGCAAGTGGTCTGGCAAGACATGCCCACTGGTGCAATAGTAATATGACGTTATGCTATTGTCTAATTGGACTTAAGTTCTGCTTCAAAAAATGGTGCCCATACATGACATTGATATCAGGACCTAGAACCTGAGGCTAGACAGGTCACAGGACATAGGGGATAACTGAATACCATTATTCTACTAAATAACTACGGAATTAAGGTGACTCCTAGTGACTTATTTTTATACCATAGTTAAATATATCTTTCAACTCTCACCAGAAAATCTTCATTTTGCAACCCAGAGAACCTCAACTGGTCAAAATGTGAGGAATAAGTATATGCAGATTGCTTATCTATGAATTGGTCAGTTATATCAAACTTCTGCTTTCTAAGGCTCAGAGATCATTGCAGAAGAGGGGATAAAATGAGTGTAAGAGCCAGAGGTGGTAGATAACCACAAGGACACAGAGTTTTCCAGACAGCAACAAAATTACTCATAGGCACAGAAATGGTGATAGTATGCATAAGACCCATATAAATGTTCAAGTTGTACAAAATCTAAGAATAAAAGAAATCCCAACCATAGCTGGGGAACTGATGGTAACCCATGGATACCAGGATGGGGACAGTTATTCTATTTTAAGTGTGTGATTCTTCGTAGGTTAAATGGAGTCCAGTGGATGAACTGACATAGAAAGGCATTTGGGATAAAGTTTGACTCTCTTTCTTGTTCTCTCTTTGTCTCTGTCTCTGTCTCTATCTCTCTCTGTCTCTGTCTGCCTGTCTGCCTCTCTCTCTCTCTCTCTCTCTCTCTCTCTCTGTGTGTGTGTGTGTGTGTGTGTGTGTGTTTATAGTGCATTGGGTCCATTTAGTGGTGCTCATGAGTACCTGTGTACACTCATGTGTACAATTGGCTGTCCAACTGTAACTAGAAAACTTTTCAGGGAGCTAGTCACTGGAGAAAAATGATTCTCCCTCCCTCAGCACCCATCGCCTGTTGCTCTTCATCTTGAGCTGAAACACCATGATATTTTCTCTATCCACCTTGGTATATCAACTGGTTTTGTCATTTATGCAGATCTTGTTAGACTATCAAACTGTGCAGATTTCTTTGGAGTAGCTTCCCAATCATGCCTAGAAAGCCATTTTTTCTCTGCAGTTGAAGTTTTGGAACTTTATAATAGTCTCCATCTATTGTAAAAAGCATTTTCTTTGAGGAGTGGTGAGACAATACTCTGTAAATATAAGTGTATGTATTTATAGTATAGCAAAAAAGTAGGCTTGTCTAGGCAAGTGACAGAAGTAGGTTTTTCTCTAAGTTCTATGACATCTCCAGTCATATGTACTTGGCTAGGTTTACAGTATAATGAAAGGAATTTCTTCCCTTGAGTGGGCTTTAAGTCTACACCAATACAGATAATTAGTTGGGCCAATCGTTGTAGCTCACAGGTTTAAGCTATGTAGGATTACTGGTTGGTTTTCTCAGTATACATGGTATGCTGATTCTATGAGAGCCATTCTTCATGAAGGAGAATTCCTTGTCACTTCTAACTCACTACTCCATGTCTTGTTACTGACATATGCCATGCCTTCATCAATAGGATCTTACCTTCAAGTAGAATTTTTATATGTAAAGAAGTGAGCTGTCACACACATAATCATTGTAGAATATCAGATACATAATATCAAGAGAAAATAGGAAGACACAAAGTAATATGAAATGTATGAATCCATTTATATTAACTTAAAAAATACAACACTTGGATTACATTTGAGAGTAGGAATTTTGAGAGAAGGATGATTAACTTCTGAGTCTTTGTCATGTCTGGATCTACCCTGGTTTGGATCTTGGTTATGTACCTGTGTTCAGTCCTGCATGGTACACTTTAAGATGCATTTACTTCATGAAAATATGTAACAACCCAATAAATGGTTTGGGACAAAGAGTCCATTGCTATCACATCCATGACATTTGGTTCAGGATATTAAGATTCAGAAAGAAAGAATAAAAGACCTTGCTTGGGCTTGGTAGAACATGCCTAAGATCTCAGCACTTAGAACTCATCAGTTTAAGTCTAGCCTGGACTACATGGGATCCTGTCGTTCATAAACTAGAGAGGCTAGAACCTAGAAGTTAAAAAAAGAGAAAAAAGAGAGAAATATCATCTTCTATGCAAGACTGGAAGCATAGGAAAAGTTGATAATCAGGTCCTCCATATATGTACTATTGTTGAGTATCCATGTGTAACCATGGGGAAAGGGAGGCTTGCTCTACTTCCACAGTTCTGAACTGGGAACTTGGCAATTTTAAATTATTAATTTCCTTTACTTGCCATATATGAACTTTTGTAAGTAATTTAATAATTGAGTATCAACAGCAATGCCATCTATAGGCCATATCGTTTCCATTTAGTTCAGTCTACCATTCTCAACAAGGTGCCCAATGTATGACAACACCCAATAAACTCTTAGTAAAAATTCAACTAATTAACAAATATAAATGGCGTTA
>NW_008348795.1:2459439-2478491 GCF_000622305.1 Nannospalax galili
TATATATATATGAATTGGTTTACCTCTTGGGGCAATTATACAGATTTAGTACCAAGTTAATCCAGCACAGAGATCTTGAGAGGACCCGGGAAACTCATGGGTCAGTCTCATTCTTCAGAATCCCAAGTGCTGTGCAGTTATTATATAGATTGATATAATATGGACCAATTTTTTTATGGGACTGTGAATTTTCAGCATAATTTAAAACCTGTTACCTGTAAATCAATAATGTTTCTTCTGCAACTTTTCACATAGAGCATACCTTCTGGAAAACTGTTCTTAACATGACCAAAATATTTTCTAATAGATTCTCCTTTCTAGTTTTTATTGATTTGTACTTAAAAATAGATTTACTTACTGAAAGTACAGGTAAAAATCTGTAGAAAGTCTGTTTTACATTAAATTATTTACAGTGTCATCCTCATTTCTTTAAAAAGAAATTCACTCCTAATTATAAAGGACAGCAATCTTGTATTTAGTTTTTATAGACGATGATTTCTTTCTAGGTTTTAGCCTCTTTTACTGGCCTTTACCTATCTCTGACTACACTAAACCTACACTGACTTTATAATATTTGATAAACACATGCAAGATTTTCTTGTTTTCTTTTTTCATTAAAATGAAATTTTCTGGGAAACTTCATCATTATTATAATTGTTTTGTATTTATCAGTTAATTTGTGGGAAATGATAATTTTATCAAATAAAGATATTTTCACAGAATTCTTATTGCTTTTTAAATATTCACTTTCAATTAATATTCATGTGCTATAATTCAATTAATAGAGACATTAAATTCACTATTAATTTTTATGTTCATCTAAAACAGTCACATCCAGAATATATTGATTTATAGAATTAATGAACTCTTTTGTCAGAAAACTAAAAGGGAATAAATATAAAAACTTAATGTCCTGTCAGTGACTTGTTATGGGGCCAGCTGCTATGGGTAATTTAACAGTGTTTAGCACCCAGCAACAATCTCTTGAAAGTCGTGACCCACAGAAGCACCTGCCGATGCTGATAAATTAAGAAATAACCCTTGGTAAATTTAAGGTGCTAGAATTGAATGCCGCATAAGTCGATCATCCACAATAGCCAAAGTAAATTAGGATGAGACTGAAAAAAACAAAACCATCTTTTGTTGCTTTCCTGCCTGAAAACAACTCTGTAGATATCACAGGCTTATTTAATCATTCAGAATCTACTGGGTTATCAGATCAGTTGTTGGGATGCTTTAATATTTTCTAGTAACTCTTATTTTCCTTAATTACGGCCCCAAAGTATGTGACTAATGCTGCTAGCTGAGTCATATTTACAAAGAAGTCATAATGTACTTCCATTAACTGAAAAGGTGAATGTTTAAACTCAATATTGAAAACATTTCTTAAAAATCTGCAATAAAAACCAATCTTCTCCCCATGAAATTGTGAAGAATAAAAGACAAAATCATGCTAGTCATTCTGTTACAACACAAGCTGCAAAATCCACACGGCTTCAAGAGGTTTAGTTAAGATAGTGAGGGAATTAATTCAGTATATTTGTTATTTATAGGAAGGGATATCCTATGTATAATATTCAGGTTTTTCTAATGTCTGGAAGGTAATACAGCAGATGAGAGAGGACTTCTATACTGGCGATTTGACTTTTTTGGTGTAGACCTCTATGTTGTAAACAATATACGTTGAGGTATAACTGCCAGCATAGCCATACATAGAACAAATCCATCACCACTCTGAAAACTCCCATGTACTATTCCTTAATAGACAAACCCTCTGCCATATCATACCATATTGTTTACATGTGTTATTTACAACATTTTTATGTATTGGAGGATTAGTTCTCAATGTGGGTGTATGGAATAGTGGGACCTTCAAGAGGTAGTACCTAATAGGAGGACTTGAGGGCTTTGAATATGTGCTGTCAGAAGAGATCATGCTATTACCCTTGAGACCCCGGCTAGTCTTTAGTCACATTTTGAATTCCTGTCTCATTATATGATCTGTTATGCCTACAGCATGTCTTTTCCTGTGATGCCTTCAAAAGGGCAGAACTGATGCTGTCTCTCTGCTCTTGAACCTTGAGATCTATGACCTGAATCGATATTTGTTCTTTATGAAGTTGCTAACAAATGGACATTTCATTCCAGCAGAAGTGAGATAGACTAGATAGGCATGCTGTGAAGGTCATGAGGTAGATTGCATTGAACTGGATTACAATCCACTACAGGGCAGTATTACAACATGACATCATGTGATCTCTCAGTCCATGAAAAACAGAAGACTATGAAACCAGCAGGGATGAAAATGTCTGAGTAGGATGATCACTAACTGGGCTTTACCTTATGATAAGGGCACTGTAATGTCATTAGCTTTTTGAAATTGGTCATTCACACTATTTGTCTGTGGCCATGATGCTTCCAATGCCTCCATATACAGACAGGCAAGGGGAGTAAATTTTATTCCAGGAAAAAATCTAACATTCCTACAGTTACCCACATTTTCCCTAACTTATCTCATATATAATCTTCTCCTCTGTTAAATTTTGTTTATAATATCTATATTTCTATCATTTATCTATATCTAATATCTGTCCATATATACATTATATATAATGTACATACATATGTATATCTGTAGAATTTTCCTACAGTAGTAGTCCCATTTGACTTTAAAAAATTTTTTGTTATTTTTTATTTCATATGTATGACTGTATTGTCTGCATGTAGGTAAGTACATCCATGTCATTCAACACCTTCGGAGGACAGAAGAGGCCATAGGGTACCCTGGAACTGGAGTTACAGACAGTTGTTAGCTGCCATGTTGGTGCTGGGAATTGAACCCGGGTCTTCTGGAAGAACAACCAGTGTTCTTAATTGCTGAGCCATCACTCCAAACCCCCAACTGACTTTTTAAAAAATTTATTTAATAACCACATGATTAGAAGATGCATTTAATTACAGCTTTAGCATATTCAATAACAATTTCCAGAGGAAAGATACAGCTCTTTCAAAAGTGGCTGTAAATTTTTAGGTTCACAGTCGAATTGATACAGTTATACAATACTGAACTCAGTATAAACCTTGTAAGACATAAAATTGAGTGAATTTGTATCTCTAAAAAAGATCTCTATTTCATTTTAAAATATAGTGTTTCCTACAGAAACACTCATTTTTAATGCTACTAACACTTAGGTGTTCACATATGTGTCTCTAATCTCTATGTATCTGATTATTAATAGTCACAGTCGGTTACACTCAGATCCTTGACATGTGAGTATGGATGTAAAGGCATCAGGTAGATTTCAATGGTATTGTTTATCACCTCTACTAATTAACATGAAGTTTTTATGCTTCCTCATCAAATATAACTTTTTAAAAATTTGTTAATTTTTTGTGTGTATATCATACAGAACATCCCAAACAACCTTATTCACCTATATACCCACTTCCCAAACTTCCCATATACCCCCCCACTGAAGCCAATTTGCTCTGTCATTCTTGTTACTGTCCACTGTGCTGTCAGCACCCCAGCTATTCCCCAGTGCTTATCCATCCACTGAATCTAGTCAGCCGACCTAGAGATCCTTGTTTTAGGAAGATCAGCTGTTCCTCATCTAGCAGCAATCAGTTGTCCATACTTCTTTAGATAAGATTGGGGTCTGCTGTTCATTTTCCCAGTTGTATGCGGGGTTACTGTCTGGAAAACTCTTGGGCCACCCTGCCAACAACTCAAAGAAAGGTATCTCCTGTCTAGCATTGTTTGTGGTTATATAGCCTTAGTTATACATATGAACTCTTAAGTTCCATCCATTTACCTGCAAGTTTCATGATTTCATCTTTCTTTACTGCTGAATAAAACTCCATCATATAAATGATCCACATTTTCATTATCCACTTGTCAGTTGAGGGACACATAAGTTGCTTCCATCTTTTAGCTATTGTGAAAAGAGAAGCAATAAACATGGATGTACAAGTGTCTCTACAATATGATTAGTTCTTTGGGTATATACCAAGCAGTGGTATAACTGTGTCAAATGGTAGTATGTTTATTTGTAGTTTTTTAAGAGTTCTCCACACTGCTTTCCATAGGGGTTCAACAAGTTTTCGGTCCCATCAGCAGTGGGAGAGCGTTCCCCTTCCCCCACATCCTCTCCAACATTTGGTATCATTTGTTCTCTTGATCTTAGTCAGTCTGACTGGAGTGAGATGAAATCTTAAAGTGGTTTTAATTTGCATTTCCCTAATTACTAGTGGTGTTGAACATCTTTTAAGATGCTTCTTAGCTGACTTTATTTCTTTTGAGAACTCTCTGTTCAGCTCCTTAGCCCATCTTTTAATTGGGTTACTTCCTTTCTTGATTCTTTGTTTTTTGAGTTCATTATATATTATGGATGTTAAACCTCTGTCAGATGTGTCACTGGTGAAGGTTTTCTCCCATTCTGCGGGTTTTCTCTTCACTTCCTTGGTTGCTTCTTCTGATGTACAGAAGCTATTTCGTTTAAACAAATAAGGTCCCATTTGTTTATTCTTGACCTTGTTTCCTGGGCAATTGATGAGTTTAGAAAGTCTTTTCCTACACCTGTATCTTATAGGTTAATGCCAATGTTTTCTTCTAACAGCTTCAGAGTTTCAGGCTTCACAGTGAGGTCTTTGATCCATTTGGAGTTGACTTTTGTGCAAGATGAAAGATAGGGGTTTAGTTTCATTCTTCTGCAGGTTGAGATCCAGTTTTGACTGATGAACATGCTGTCTTTCCTCCAGTGAATGTTCCTGGCCCCTTTGTCAAATATCAAGTGGCTGAAATTGTATGTACTCATATTCGGGTCTTCAATTTTGTTCCATTGATCTATGGGTCTATTTTTGTGCCAGGACTGTGTTGTTTTTATGACTATAGTCCTGTAACATAGTTTAAAATCTGGTATAGTAATCCTCCAGCATTGCTTAGTGCTCAGGGTAGCTTTGGCTATCTGAGGTCTTTTGTGCTTCCATATGAATCTTAGTGTTGGGACATGCTGTCCTGGCCTCCATCTGCACCTCCCCCACAGTGACCTTTTGGGCCTCCTGGTTCCTCAGTCTCAGAGTTGTTTACCAGCTCATCTTCCCGGTATCAGGTCCTGAAAACACCATGACCTGGCACTGACCCCGCGGTCATATGACGGTCCCCCCCCCCCTTGGATCAGCTGCCTTCCGGGCTAGGGTATGAAAGCAACCTGGGGCTGAGAAATAAAGGCTTCTTCTGCTACACTAAAAGTGTGATTTTCTCTTCAATCCTGACATCCTCCGCTCAGAGATCAGCTTCGTGCCGAACAGGCGTGGCATCTTAGGATGTTTTTTCCAAGTCTGTGAAAATGTCATGGGGAGTTTTGGCATTGCATTTTATCTAAAAATGGCTTTTGGTAGGATGGTCATTTTCACAATATTAATTCTTCCAATATGAGCATGGCAGGTCCTTCCATCTTCTGATGTCTTCCTCAATGTCTTTCTTTAAATATTTAATTTTTCATTGTAGAGGTATTTATGTCTTTGTTCAGGTTTATTCTGAGATATTTTATTTTATTTATTTTATTTTATTTTATTTTTCAGCTATTGTGAAGGGGAGTATTTCCATGTACTCTTTCTCTGATTGCTTGTTATTGGTATATAGAAAGGCTAAAGAGTTTTGTAGATTAATTTTGTAACCTGTGGCTTTACTGACTGTGTTAATAATTTCTAGGTGTTTTCTCGTGGAATTTTTGGCATGTCTTAGATATAATTTCCATAGTTAACCAAAAGAAAGAAAGAGCACGTCCAGATCAACAAAATCAGAGATGAAAGGGGAAACATCACAACAGACATCTCAAAGATCCAAAACATTATAAGGGTATACTTTAAAAACCTACATGCTATTAATTTTGGAAAACCTAAAAGAAATGGACAGGTATCTAAAAGCATGGTAACCACCAAAAACTAAACCAAGAAGAGATTAACAGTTTCAACAGACCCATAACACACAAGGAAATTGAAACAGTAATACAAATCCTCCTGACTCAAAAAAGCCAAGGACCAGATGGATTCACAGCAGAATTCTGTAGCAGACATTTAAAGAAGATCTACATCCAATACTAAATTTATTCACAAAGATAGAAAAGGAGGGAGAACTTCCAAACTCCTTTTACGAAACCACCATCACTCTAATACCAAAGCCAGGTAAAGATACAACCAAAAAAGAAAACTTAGAAGCCATAATCCTTAATGAACATAGATGCAAAAATTCTCAACAAAATACTTGCAAACCACATACAGACACATCAATAAGATCATCCACCATGATCAAGTAAGCTTTATTCCAGAGATGCAGGGATGGTTCAATACATGTAAGTCAGTAAATGTCATAAATCATACAAAGACAAGAACCACATGGTCATCTCAGTAGATGCAGACAAAGCCTTTGACAAAATTCAACATGCATTTATGCTCAAAGTCCTAGAGGGAATTGGACTGCAGGGAACATACATCAACATAATTAAAGCCATATATAACAAACACACAGCCAACATCATTCTAAATGGAGAAAAACTGGAAGCATTCCCATTGAAATCAAGAACCAGACAAGGGTGTCCACTATCTCCATTTCTCTTTATCATAGTGCTTGAAACTCTTACAAGAGCAATAGGAGAAGAGAAGGAAATTAAAGGAGTAATCATTGGAAAAAGAGAGATAAATTATCCCTTTTGCAGATAATATTATAGCTAAGAGACACCATCTGACTTTTTAAACAGGTCTTTAGTATTGTTTACCCCTCTCCATATCCCCTCTCTAATATGCCCTTTCATCCTGAACACAATTTCATTCTTCCTATACATTGTTCTTCTTTCCCCCTTTATGGTGCTCCACTCTATATCCCTTCTTCTATAAAGAGTCAACAGTGCTGATACTGGACACTACAAGCTAATAAATTAAAAATCTCCATTCTGGGAATGGGTCAGTTCCTTTGAAGTTGTAGGCCAGTGAGGACCAATAGACACACCCCTCCCCCCACCCTGCAAACATTGCAGACTTTTGTTCCACATTCTTGGTTAATGCACCAGATTTTGATGTTAAAACCTTATTGCTGAAAACATCACACGCTTTAGGCATAGAACATGGAGAAATCAATGTTTTATTGACCTGGAAGCTGCATCCTTATTGGCTAGTTTTCATAGTGCTGAAAGGACTGTGCATGCTACTGGAGGAGGAAAGAAATCACCACCCAGTTGTGATCCTGTGAGCTACAGTAAAAAGTAGCCTGGAAAGTTACACACAGTATAATAGTGTAGTAGTGGCATGAATGTCATAGAAGTAACCAACTACATTTTTATTGGCGTTAAGGCCCCTTTAACAAGATGTAACACATTTCTGGTGTGGTTATTGCAACCAAGGACTTGAAGGTAGACTTATGTTCATAAGCCCTAGGGGAGAACTAACTAATATTTTGTTAAATGGACACAGTAATAAACTGACTCTTAATGGCTTACTGTTATACACTAGAGCATTTTTCTATATATTTTTTAAAAATTTTATTTACTATTTTATGTATTAGTGTATTGCTTACATGTATGTAAGTGCACTTGTATCATAAATTGCATGCAGAAATCACAAGAGGGAGTCAGGGTCCTAGGAACTGGACTTACAAAATGTTGTTAGCCAAATGTGGGTGCTGGTTCCCAAACCTGGGTTATCTGCAAGAGCAGCCCACACTCTTAACTGCTGAGCTATCTCCAATCCCTCTATTTTTTTGGATACAGTTTATTCCTGTGCCTCAACAAACACAGAACAGTATGTAGACCAGTTTGACCTTGATCTCATAGGGGCCTACCTACCTGTGCCTTCTGTGTGCCACCTTGCCTGACATCTAACTGGTGGATCTTTCACACTTCATCAGAGAAATCAATTTTTCAATATGTTGTGATTAATGGAGGGATTCACAACCTGTTGAAATGCATAGAATAAGAGATTGTGGAATGCGTAGCTCCAAAGGGGCCATCTATATCACACTGTCTTCTCCCAAGGCTCAGAGTTCACTGCAGAAGAGTGGGTGGAAAGAGGGTAAGCCCCACAGGTAGTCAATGACTAGAACATAACAATGTTTTCTACATACAACAAGGCAGTGGCACATGAACCCACAGTAGTTATGACAGGACTTGTGCAAGCTCAAGCTCAAGGCAGTGAAAATCCCAGGATGGAGTGGTGAGGTAGGCAAAAAGAACTGGAGATACTGTTTCAAAAAAGAACAAAGAAAGCCCTGGCTTAGGAGCACAGTTCTGAAAGACATCTGAAGGAACAGGCTCTTATCAGTTAGGGTCTGCCATTGGCTTCAGAATGAATGCTAAGGATCAGGCTGTCTTTTGTAATTGCACATCCCAAATATGACTTAGAAATGCTGCAGTCTAGTGTGGTTTAAAAAGGTGAAAAATGTAGTTCAGTTAAAAATAGCTCAATTATTACTTTTATAGAATTTTTATTGAATTTTTGTGTATTTCATACATAAAATCATCTTTATACCCCCTTTCCTCTTCCCCTTTGGCACCTTCCCATACCCCCTCAAGGGGAATTCATACATTCTGTCATTTGTATTAAGGCCCACTATGTAAAGTTAGTGTCCTGAGAGGTCCCTCAGTGCAAGTTCGTCCACCTGGGTTAGTCAGCCTATCTAGAGTCTCTCCCTTCGGGACAGTCAGCTCTTCCTCAGCCAGCACTATTCAGCTGCCAATAAGTTTTCAACTACTGTTGAGGCTACCTGTTCATTTCCACAGTTCTGTGCTGAGTTTTTGCTTACATTTGCATGTGTCTTGTTCATGTTGACACCATTGCTATAGGTTTGTATGAGATGGGTTCCCGCTGCCTGTAGGACTATTTCTGTATGGCCACACACCTCCTCCCTGACTCTTACAATCTTTCTGCCCCCTCTTGCACAGTGCTGGATGGGTGGACTTCAATATAGGAGTCCTGTCCAGGATGCACACTCTGCCAACTCTGATTCTCTGCATTTGGGCTATTTGTGTTTTTCTGTGTTCCTGACCCTCTTTTGCGTGAGGGAGCTTCATTGATGAGAAGTGAAACATGCATTAGTGATTTCTTCATTCCTTGTTCTATGTTCAGTGAGTCTTAGGTGTAGAGGTTGCATCTTAGATATGCCACTTAGGTTTGGGCAATTCAAGGAGAATCTATGTGTTTAACACCACAGTTTTCTCCCATTATTACATGTTCAATAAATCTGCATTTAAGAAACACAGTATAATCCATCAGAGGAGTTGAGAAAGAGCTACAGAGAGAGCTAGCTTTGTTAGAAATACACACTTTATTCTTGTACGTGTATCATTTCATAAATATCATGAGAAGAGAAAAAGTAGGATTCAAAATCTATTAATGATATTTTTGGGGGACAGAATGGCCTCTCATTCACTATATAGCCAAGGCTGACCTTGAAATTTGATCAGACTTCCTCCCCTCCACCAGTGTTGAGATTACAGTTGTTTGCCATCATGGTAAACAATATGTGAATTATTAATATGCTTGTCAATTTCAGATGGTATTATAGAGGGAGGAATATTCATTGCACATTACATCAACAAGTTTATAAACATATAGAAAACAATACACCAGATGAGTGATTTGAGAATGGGGGGATTCACAGTAAGCCATGATCAAATGACAAATTTGATTTCCTCATTCAATCATTGTCCCACAACATAGAGCAAACTCAACTTTAGTCAAACACACCACCAAATATCTAGAGATGATATTTTAGAAAAATTGCAAATTATTTTTACTAAATCATACTGACTAGCTATGAGTGGTGGTGCAGGCCTGTAACTGTAGCACATCTGTAATCCCAGTAGAGTTGGAAGAATACCAAGTTTGAGGTCAGCCTGGCATATCCAATGAGTTTAAGTTCAGTCTAAGGTACATAGCAGATTCCCATTAAAAAGCTAAGGGCTACGGGTTGTAGCTCAGTGGTAAAATGGTTGTTTTCCATTTTAATGTGCAGGAATTGACTTCTAGAACCACACATACTCCAAAAATGAATGAATACAAATATTAGAGAAGTACTAAGAGAATTGTTTAATACTGTTTGCTAATTAAGGAAAATAATGAAACAGATGAATTGCTATTTTTCATTTTCTTCTCTTCCACTGATCAATTTTCTAGTCCCAATATTCTTCAATTTTCTTATATATAAAATCTGAATAAGAAATTCTCTAAAACTACCCACAGAATGGAAAAAAGGGCTGAGGAGATGATTACTGGGCACGAGCTCCTGCTCTTGCAGTGAACCTGAATTTGGTTTCAAGTATCCATATCAAATAGTTTATAAATGCCTGTAACTTCCAACTCCAAGAGATGTGACACACTCCTCTGATTTCTAAGGGTACTCACACACATGGCATATGCTCACAGGACACATGCTGACATATAAATAAATAAAAATCATAAAAATAAATCTTACAAAAAGAAGAGAAAAGAATGGACACAAATCCAGAGTAACGATTAGAGAAAAACCTACTGTGTATAATAGATCTACATCAACATAAGAAATACTGGGCCCTTAAGGTTTATCTCTCTTCCCTATTGCTGGCAATTAGCGCTGCTCTCTAGTGGTCTGGACTTAATTGTAACTTCATCTAGGGCTCCTAATCCTGAAGTAAAAAACCTTATGCATGTACATATATTTCTAAATTTTACTTAGTTTCCTACCCCCAGATGTTTTGGGATAATTAGTCTAACAATGTTACATTTATTATGCTCCATTAACTGAATTTCCAAATGAGTATCGTGTTAAAGTGAACATAAAATTGTATGTTCAATGAGTAAATTACATGTGGAACACAAATGTTCCTGAAATTCTGAGGTTCTGAGGGACACTCATTAAAACAAAGGCTGGGACAGTGAGTAATCTTTTGATGTACTAATATCTAATGTCATATGTTTGTTAAACCTAGCTTAAAAACAAAAATATTAAATACAAAACAATTCTTTTGCAATTTTGTTTAGATATTTTCCTTAACAAGCTTTGTAATATGTCACATTTATTTCAGTACAAGTCTTCTTAAAATAAAAAAGGAGCTATAGTCATGAATAAACTTATTATGTAACCACGGTATTACTAAAAGGATATTAATAACAGGTGTTTGATTGGCTAATGAGTTCTTCAGTATTAAAAATTTAGAGTTAGTTTCTAGATTATAGTTATTCAAATACTTTATTATTTCCCTTTGTTTTGAGCTACTGAGATCAAGCCTAAGGCCAGGTATATATTAAGCAAGTATGATGTAATTATTCAGCCACGTTGAATCCTTTTATCCATATGTGACAAAATTAGAGCAGATCCTCAGTAAGTATGTCACTTGTATGAGTCTTTTAAAAAATTACATTCAGGCCAGGCGTGGTGGTGCATGCCTTTAATCCCAGCACTCGGGAGGCAAAGGCAGGCAGATCTCTGTGAGTTCAAGGCCAGCCTGTTCTACATAGTGAGTTCCAGCACAGCTGGGGCTACAGGGAGACCCTGCTTCAAAAAGCCAAAAAAAAATTACATTCAGAATTCATACATAAGTATCATTTGCATTATTTTCTTCCTTCCCCATCTATGATCAACTCCTCCAATGTCCCCCAATTCGTTGTCAATTTCCTGCCCCTTCTTTATTGTTGTTACATACACATACATTTTTGTGTACATTTATAAATGTATATATATATACACATACATACATACATTTATAAAATCTGTGTTGAAAGATCTCCATTTGAATTTGGTAACTCAGGGAGCTAGTCCTTAGAGAAAACTGATCCTCCCTCCCTGAGCATTCATTGAGTGTCTGTAGCTCTTCACCTTGAGGTATGACCTCAAGACATTCCTACCCATCCAGCTTGGCATGCCAACTGGTTCTGTCTTTATATAGAGCAACGTTAGACTATCATACTATGGAGATTTCATAGGATCATCTTCTGCATCATGTCTAGAATGTATTAACTAGAAGCAGGTGTCATGACCCTCAAGCTCTTACATTCACTCCAATCCCTCTTCTATGATGTTCCCTGAGCCATGGTGTAGATGCTGTACTCTAAACGTACACTTATGGTTGGGCACCTCACTAGATGTGTCACTTATGGTTGGGCACCTCACTTGTTCTCTGCATTTTACCAGTTCTAGATGGTTTATATCTGTTGCAAAAATAAGCTTCTTTGATGAATGGTGAGAGATACACTTGTCTATAAATATAAGAAGGCATATTTAGAATACAGTAAAATCTTTCATTTAGGGAAGTGACAGAATTAGGTTTTTCTCTAGGATCTATGACCTCTCCAGCCATGTGTATTTGGCCATGTTTACAGTATCACATGTGATTGTCTTCTCATTAAAGTGACCTTATTTCAATTAAATAGTGCTGATTATTCAATTGCTCCCAAGATATTAGTGTTACTATTGCACCATTAGAGATAGTTTGCCCACCTGGTCACTAGAGAGTGTTATACTCAGTGAAGAAACACAAATGCAGAAAAGCAAGCAATGTATGTTCTCTCTCATTTGTGGATTGTAGTACCAATCCCTTGTATGTGAGTATATAGATTCTGAAGTAACACCAGGAGCTAGGTAAAGGCAAAAGATACATGGAGGTAAAGGAAAAGAAGCAACCTGACAGGCAGATAGTAGGGAACAGATGCTCTATTAGGGAGGTGGAAAAATTGTGAGTAATTAGCACGGAGGAGAGGAGGGAGGGACACACAAGGGACCATGGTGTGGGGAAAGGAGGGAACACAGGAATGGAAAGATAGCAAGAGTTGGAAGGCATTGGGGGGAGAGTGGGAATAATAGAGCCACTGTGACTAGGAAGGGAGGGAAGAGGGAGGCCAGGTGGGAGAAATAAAGAGTTGAGACAATGAATCTTGGGGGCCTAGGAAACCTAGAGGGAAAAGCAATGCCCTAGAAACCCTATGAGAAATGCACATAGAGTGTCTGAACATTAATGTATATGTATAACTAGGAGCTGCTTGGAAGGGAAGGCGGTGTGAGATAGAAGAGACCACCTTTAGAGTGAATAACATGCCATACAGAACTCATCAAAGAAACTTCTTTTTGCAACAGATGGAGGCTACCACAGAGTTGAATATCTGGTCAGGCATAGAGGAAATGCCCAGTGCTAGGTGACACATCTGCAGTCAAATTCCAACAACTAAGGTTCATGGAACACAGTAGAATAAGGGATAGAGAGAGGGCTAATGCACCCTTCAACTCTCGCCAGTGAGGCTTCCATGTACCTCAGAGTGTGTTATACACAGACGGCCTCAACTGGCCAAGTTTTGGAGAATAAGAGACTGTAGAGTGTAGGATGGGACTCCTATGTGGAACCTCACCCATCCATGGCTCAGGGACCAGTGGGGAAGAGGAGTCAGAAAGATTGTAAGAACCAGGGCTCGTTCACGAATGGATGAGGTGGAGGCTTCCAGGCACTGGAGTCTTGCTCATGTCTGCCTGCAGCAGCAGTGGCATCAAATGCAGGATCCATATCAGCTCAATTAAACAAGGGCCCAAAGGGGAGGTGAGAAATAAGTGGTGGGTCAGCACTAGATTGAGAACTATTCGATACATTTTGCTGCTTGGTAAGGGAGAGTATGATTTACATACGACCACCGGATGGGCTGGCTAGACTCCAGTGGACACATTTACACTGAAGGAGATTTGGGTACAAACACCTGAATGAATAGGACTTAACATGTATGACAGGGTGCATAGGCTTCAGTTGTGGGGGAAGGCATGGATGTGAGTGGGAAGTACTGTATGAAATTTTAATAGCTCAATAAAAAATAAAAATAAAAAAGAATTGATAAAATATGACACAATTTGAAAACGGTCTACATTCAGGCATGGTGCTACACACCTATAATCCCGACACTCTGGATGCAGAGGCAGGGAAATTTCTGAGAGACTGAGGCTAGTTGGTCTACCTAGCGAGTTCCAGGCCAGCTGGGCCTATGGGGAGACCCTATCTCAAACAGACAAATAAAAATATCAAGAAAATATCTTCAGATCTGACCACAGAGTTCTCAAAAGAAGAAATAAAAATCGCTAAGAAATACCTTAAAAAGTGTTCAATGTCTATAGAAATTAGGGAAATGCAAGATAAAAGTACTTTAGCATTTCATCTCACCCCAGTCAGAGTGTCTGAGATCCAAGGACACAAATGCTGGTGAGGATGTGGGGCCAGCACAACCCTCAGTCACTGCTGCTGGCATTGCCAACTGCTGTAGTCACAGTGCAAATCCGTGTGGAGAACTCTGTAAAAGCTAAAACCATCTCCCCAGTTTTATGCTGGCTTTTGTTTGATTGTGCGCCTGAGTCTTGTCTATGCTGCCACATTGTGGTAAGTCCTTATGAGCAAGATCACCAGAGCCTGTAAGACTCCGTTTCCTTTGATGAGAATTACTGACAGTTGGTGACTGCTGAGTGAGAGAGTTGATCTTCTTTAAAGGAGTAACACTAGACAGGCTAAACAGGTGCCTATGGAAGAACTCACACCAAGTGACATATGGACACAAACTTGATTTGATAGACCTTAACATATATGATAAAATGCATGAAGTCTTGTGGGTGGGATATGAGTGGGTGCAGATAAGGAAGGGAGCTAAATATTATTAAGAAATGGTGTATGAAATGTATAAAAATTATATAAAAAACTGATATCCGCCAAAAAAAATCACAGAAAACAAAAAAACCTCAAAAAACTAAACTAAAAACAGTCAGACATGGTAGCCACGTCTTTAATCTCAGCACTCAGGAGGCAGAGGCAGGTGAATCTTACTGAGACCGGGAGCAAGGTAGTGGGGGCAGCCTGGTTTACAGAATGAGTTTTAAGATTCCAGGTCAGTTGGCATTACAGGGAGGCCCTATGGAAAAAAACAAACAAACAACTACAACTGTGATTCTGCTGCACCACTCCTTAGCACATATCCAAAGGACTCAGTATTCTACGACAGAGATACCCACACAGCCTTCTTTGTTGTTATTTTCACAAAAGCTGGAAAATAAAAATAATTTCAATGTCCCTCAACCTAGGAATGGATAACAAAAATGTGGTAAATTTACAGCATGGAATTCTACTACATGGTGAAGAAATACAAAATCATGAAACTTGCAGGTAAATGGATGGAACTAGAATCTGTTATGCTAAGTGAGGTAACTCCAATTCAGAAAAGCATGAAATACATGTTGTCTTTCATTTGTCAATCCTAACACCAAATCCTTAGATTCGAGTATCTGACCTGATATAACTGCAGGGGTCGGGAAAATGAATGTAATCATGGGAGGGAGGGGAAACAAGGAGCTTGAGAGAGGAGGAAAGTAGAAAAAAGGAGTTATCAGAGGAAGAATGAGGAAAATGGAGGTTCTTTAAATAGGGAGGGAGAATAGAAGGATACACAGGGGCAGAGAGAAGAGAGATGATATTAAGTGGTGTGACTAACAAGAAGATAATATATATTTTAATAAGCCTACTAAAAGGTACACATGTAATATAAATCTGAATGCATGTGTATAGCTGATGACTATATAATATAACTCACAGTGCCAGGTATGGGAAACTGTCTTTTGAGTTGTTGCCACAGCCCTTCAGCCCTTGATTGCCTTGTAGAATTTGATGATAAGACCCTATTGCTTAACACAGAACATATTTCAGAAAAAGGACCTAGAACAAATGAGCTACAATTGAAATGGAAGCCTCTTCCCTAAAGACAAGCTTTTGTACTATCAGGATATACTATGCAAACTGGTAAGGGAGAAAACTAATGGACGATTCTACCCATCTATAATGTGTGATGAGTCTTTAAAGAAGTGCAGTTCATCACCTGGTCTTGCCACCCTCATTTCTAAGTAGACAAGACTAGATTCATTTCTTTGAGGATGACAGACTGCCATGGACTCGATGTTAAATTCTATATTCTGCCTGGAAAAATAGTAATTTCAGACGGTTTCCCTTTAGTAAAAGCATAACTATCAATTGACATATAAGTTGAATTATTTTATCAGACTGTTCAGTTGTGAACTTAGAGATCAGTTCCATGTGGAATGATCTTTAGCAAGGTAGCACAGAGCTACTATGTGAAGCTAAGCTAGCAGGACTATAGTGATAGGTCTTAGACAAGTGATTGGGAAACTTAGAAGGACAGTCAGTGAGACTTCAGAAATCTCCCCCAAATTGCTTGTATTCAACTTTGGCAGAAGTAAAAATAAATATTATTCATGGATTTTGTGCTGAAAATAATTGAAAATTTAATTGAATCCTTGAGACAACCTGTTTGCTGTATTTTAAAATAATACATTTTCAAGTGAGAACCTTGGAGATTTAATATAATCATTTAGGTTAATAAAACACAAATATTTTTATGTTAAAACTTTTTAAACCACGCATGTTAGTGTCTTTTCTCCACATCAGATTTCAAATTTTATAAGTTAAGGGTTCTAATTTTTTAAATAAAATTTTATTGAATTTGGTGTATTTCATACAAAACATCTTTTTGAAAAATTTTTATGGAATTTTTGTGTATTTCATACAGAAAATCATCTGTATACCCCCTTCCCCCTTGGCACCCTCCATAACTCCACCCACTGGAGTTCATACCCTCTGTAATTTAAGACCTACCATGTAAAGTTAGTGTCCCCACAGTGCAAGTTCATCCACTGAGATCTAGTCAGCCTATCTAGAGTCCCTCCCTTTAAGAAGATCAGCTCTTCCTCACCCAGCAGTAATCAGTTGCCAATAATTCTTCAACTAAAATCGGGGCCTGCTTTTCATTTCCACAGTTCTGTGCTGGTTTTTTGTCTGCTCATGTTTGCATGAGTGTCACGCACGCTGACACCACTGCTGTCGGTTTGCATAAGAAGAGTTCCAAGAGCCTGTAGGACTATTTCTATGTAGGTATGCACCTGCACCCTGGCTCTTACAATCGTTCTTCCCTTTCTTCTGCAATGTTTCCTGAGACCTGGGTGGGTAGATTTTAATATAGGAGTCCTGTCCAAGGACTCTGCAGACTTATTCTCAGTATTTTGGCCAATTCTGACCTTTTGTGTTCTGGCCTTCTGTTGCCAGAGGGCGCTTCACTGATGAGAATTGAAAGATGCATTAGTGTTCTCTTTATCCCTTTTTCTATGTTCACTGAACCTTAGGTGTAGAGGTTGCATCCTAGATGTGCCACTTAGGCATTTCACAGAAAAACTCTATGTGTGATCAGTCGTGGAACTCTGTAACTATCTCTGCCTTTTGAAAAAAGAAGTTACTTTGATGGATGGTAACTGGGATCCTTATTTATAGATTTAAGGATCCATATTACATTAGGGATCTGGCAGTCTTGAACTTTTCTCTAAGATCTGTGACCTCTCCAGCTATATGTATTTGGCTAGATTTAGAGTACCACACATGATTCTCTTCCAGTTAAGTGGGTTTTAAGTCCAAGTAGGCAGCTGTTGATTACTCCCAAGATAAAAGTGCCACTACTGCACCAATGTGGTTTGCTGTGCTGATCATTAATGTGGATTTTAGGCCTTGAAGCTGGGGTTGGATCATCGATTGATGTTATTTCTTAGCAGTTGCATGTTGCTCTCCAAAGTTATGAGAGCTAGCCTTCAGGGGAGGTAACTTCCAGGTGAGTTCTGGCTCTGTTGCTTCAAATCCTGTGTCCAAAATATGCCCTGTCTTCAGCAATAAGGCCTTATCATCAAGTTCTGGGAGGTAATCAAGGACTGTGGCAATAGCCTGTGTAATTTTGGGAGTCTTTTGGGCTACCCAGGCCAAGAACTCAAAGGAAGGGTTCTCCTGTCTGGCATTTTTTCTTGTTTTGTGACCTTCAGCTATACACATGGACTCATGTAGAGACACTGTATGTGTAATTTTTCAGTAGGTTTTTGGACTAATACCATTCCTTCTGTTTTTCATACTAACTAGGCACTGTTTATCTCTCACCTTTTAATTCCTGCCTTATTCTCCAATTCTACTCTCCCAATTTAAAGTGTCTCCATTTTCTGCATTTCTCCCTTGATAATTTCTGTCTGCTATGGTCCCACCTCTCTTGAGCTCCTTTTACCCATTTACTCCCAAAGTTCCTTCTTCTGCTCCGATTTAACTTCTCCCTTTTTACACCTTTCTCCCTTGGTAACACCTGTCTCAGACTATTCTTCCTATTCAGTTTCCTTCTTTCCCTTTATCTCCCTGGTTCTCTTCAAATTTCCTGGTTCTGCAGTTACTTCAGGATATACACTAATTTATAAGGATTTAGTGCTATGGTCCACAAATGAGGGAGAACATAAACCTTTTGATTTTCTGACTCTGTGTTACTTCACTTAGTATAACAGTTTCTAGATCCTGAAAATTTCTTTATTTCATCTTTCTTTATTGCTGAGTAGAACTTCATTGTATAGATGGACCACCTTTTTATTTACCACTGGTCAGTTGAGGGGCACATAGGTTGCTTCCATCTCTTAGCTATTGTATAAAGCATCCTAATTATCTTTATACCCCCTCCCACATCTGCACCCTCCCATATGCCCCCACCAGATTTCATGATTACATCATTTATATTCAGGTCTACCCATTCAAGTTATTGTACCCAGATGTCCCTCATGGTAAGTTCATCCACTAGGGTCTAGAAGAAGGTCAGCTGTCCCCTACACAGCAGTTATCAGTTGCCAGTTGTTGTTTGGCTAGGTTTGGGGCCTGCTGCCCATTTCTCTAGTTCCATGCTACGTTTGTTTGTTTGTTTTTTCATTTTAAAAAACGTGTTGTACCCTTGCTCCTATGATCCTACCTCTGTTGAGCTTTTTCTTTCTCCTTATCCCCTAGGTTCCTCATATACCCTTCCCTCCCTCCTCCCATAGACTAACCCAATTTTTATCCATATCTCCCTTATTAAGGCCTGTTACCTACTATTCTTCTCCTTCAGGTTATTTCTTTTCCTTTACCTCACTGTTTCCTTACCCTTGTCCTGGTTCCTGCAGTTATGTCTGTTTGCATACATATTTATCAGAGTCTGATCCTAGGATCCACATATGA
>NW_008348795.1:2479757-2542736 GCF_000622305.1 Nannospalax galili
TGCTGCATCTATATATGACTCTTGGTAGGATGGTCATTTTCACAATATTAATTCTTCTAATCCATGAGCATGGGAGGTCCTTCCATCTTCTGATATCTTCCTCAATTTCTTTCTTTAAAGAGTTAAGATTTTCCTTGTAGAGCTCTTTAATGTCTTTGGTCAGGTTTATTCCAAGAAACTTTTTAGTATCTCAGGAATGGAGACATCTTTTGGGATACAGAAGAAACATCTCAACTGAAACTTTTACATCTTAGTGCTTAAGTAATGAAATGCTCATTGCTTTAATGAACATATTGTAGCCAAACAGTCTGGTAATTTAGCTTCTTGTCTACAATTTTCTGACAAGTTATATCTATATAGGTCATGCTATTGTGTTGTTTGAAAGTTATCTTTGTGGTTTCTTCATATATATATATGTATATAATTTATTTAATAACCACATGATTCATAGAAACAATTCATTACAACAACATTCACATATTCAATAACAGTTTTCTGAGCAAAGATGAATGTGTTTCAAAATTGGCTGTAAATTTTTAGGTTCACAGTGCTGAATTTATACAGTTATACATTACTGTACTCAGCATAAGCCCTATAAGACATAAAATTGAATGAAGTTTTAACCTTTAAGAAGATCTCCATTTCATTTTAAAATATATTGTTTCATCCAGAAAAACTCTTTTTTAATGCAACTAACACTTAGTTTTTTGTACATGCATCTCTAATCTCTATATATTTGATTATTACTACTCACAGTCGGTTATTTTCTGAGATCCTTGGCACCTGAGCATGGATATAAAGTCATCAGGTAGATGTCAATGGTAATGTTTTTCATATGTACTAATTAACATGAAGCAAATTTTTATGCTTCCTCCTCAAATATAACTCATTTTTTATTTATTGATTTGTTTTTTGTATTTATATGGAACATCCCAAACAATCTTATTCATCTTTTTACCCACTTCCCAAATGGCACCCTCCCATGGCTCCACCCCACCACTGGAGCCCTGTTATACTCTGTCATCCCCTGTTACTGTCCACTGTGTTGTTGGTGCCCCCAGCTGTTTCCCAGTGCTTGTCCTTCCACTGGGTCTATTCAGCCTATCTAGAGTTCCTTGTTTTAGGAAGATCTGCATCTTTCTCATCTAGCAGCAATCAGTTGCCAACACTCGTTTAGATAAGATTGGGGTCTGCTATTCATTTTCGCAGTTCTATGCTGGGTTACTGTCTTGCAGTCTTTTGGGTTACCCTGGCCAACAACTTAAAGGAAGGTATCTCCTGTCTGGTGTTATTTCTTTTTATGTAGCCTTTAGCTACACACATGGACTCTTAAAGAAATATACTGATCACTTTAATCTTTGGTTACATTTTTCTATTGGGTGTTCAAGACAATAGAGTTAGCCCAGATAAACCAATTTATTTTTACTCTTAAGGTCATTTGAGGATCTGTTCCTCAGGGATCACATGGACTTGGAAGGAGCCCCTGGCTCTTTCTTTTACCAATTCCATCTATGTGAGGTTAAGTCAAAGGTCCTGCTCAACCACAGCAGGCTTCATTTGGAAGTATGGAGGAAATGTTTCCTCTGTGTTGACGCTCCTCTTTATAGACTAGACACCAGTGTTCACACTGGGTTTTTGTCTGCTTGAGTTTGCATGGGTCTTGTGCATGCTGTCATCATTGCTGTAGGTTCATATAACAGTCCTAATTTTTAAGAGTGTCTCTCTTCTGAATATCATAGGCATCTGTTTCCACTTAAAACCTTCCCAGAATAATTAATTAATCCTAAACCAATTTATATCAATTTAACGAATATTAAGGAGTCAATTACACAATTAATAATGATCAGAAGATAAACAACACATTAATCACTGAAGATGAATATGATGCATTAAAACTAAGTGAATCTCTTTTCACTTTTTATCTATTCTCCAAGATGGCATAGTTTATCACATATAAAATACTCATTTTTTATTAAGTTGTCCAACACTGTTACAATATTGTCTCAGTTATAAATAAAATAATTGTATTGACATGAAAACCATAAATTTTTTATCTGAGAGTAATCTTTAACCTTCTACTTTATATGTTGCACACCATCTATAGTTAATTAAGCGATTCCCAGGTGTTCACAGTAATTGTTTTAACACAAGATTACATGTCAGTTTTGGGGTTCTAAAATATTTATCATAAAACTGTCATCTACATTGTCTCACTTAGAAACAAAACATACTGATGTTCTGTATCGACACACACACAAACAGCTAATTGGACTTGCTAAAATGTTCTGTGGATTAAATTTCATTTAAAATATATTTTAAGGTGCTGGAGAGATGGCTCAGCTGTTTAGAGCACTGATGTTCTTGAAGAACACCTGGATTTGAATCCCAGTACCCACATGGCTGCTAACAACTGTCTGTAACTCCAGTTCCAGGGGATCCGACAGCCTATTCTGTCCTCCGCAGGCACTGCATGACATGGGTGCACTCACCTACATGCAGGCAATACACACACACACACACACATAAGGAAAAAATAAATAAAATTTAAAAAAATAAAAATATATTTTAAATCAACCAGGATTTCAAGGAAGAATAAAAGAAGATCCAGGGTGCCGATTTATTTAACCCATCTTTGCATTCTACATTTCAAATTTTTATAAGTGTGAAAAGCGGAACCCAGGATGTATAGTAAAGATGATGCCATTTTGTTCTGAGGACTCAATATTGGGAAGCGTAAGGTTTAAAAAGGTTTGTCAACTGGTTTCTTCCTCTAAAAGTAAAAGATAAGTTTAAACTTTTAATGTTGTAGAGAAGAATCATAAAGGCAATCTGGCAAAATAGTGTCATTTTATCCACGAGGGTCCATGGGTTTTGTCAAGTGCACAGAAATTATTTACCTGTAGATTTAATAAAAAGTATAAACACCCTTACTTCTCCTTCACATCTCCTATTCACCAGTCAAGGACTTTCTTTTCCCCCTACAGATGAGTTATGGAATTTGGGAGTTGTTCAGATAGACGCACTGAAGGGGTACCCCAATTGCTTCACCCTGCAACCTTGTTCAGCATGGAAGAAGCCAGAGTGGTCTGCATCCCAATTCCCTATCTGCCAACGGGGTAACCTCTTCAGAGGATGGTGTGATAAGAATAGGAGGTAGGAATTGGCTAGGCAGTTAGGGTAAAAACAGCTCAAAGAAAAGTAGCCAATTTCTTGACTAAAACTCACAACATCCTTGGGCCTCTTAGCACCATACTCTGCTCCAAAGGCCAAAAACATCTAAAGTATTTGGGAGCTCTTATCTAATCCTTAAAAAAATTTTAGAGTTACCTCTTCAGAGGGGTGAATGTTAGAGTAGCAAAAAGCCCCATAGAAAAAGAAGAAAGAGTACATGAAATTATCAAAAAAAGTGATGGGGAGATATGGGAGGAGTTAGAGGGGAGGGAGTGGGCATGGATTTGACCAAAACACCTGATATGCATGTATGAAATTCTCAATAAATTATTTTTAAAAATAAAATAAAATAAGATAAAATGGGCTTAAAAGTTATAAACACTAATGGGCTCATAATGCATACTGTGCTTCAGGGAATGTTCCAAAACATTTAGTGAATTAACTTTCTTGGTTTTCAGGCACACTATAGGAGAAAATACATGTATTAGACCATGAAGGTGATGAGAGGCGCATCGAGTAAAATAGATGTAGTCAGATACCTGGGAGTGACATGGCTAGAAGTTATCTGGCTTTGACTCCATGCTATTAATGTTTAAATTTCCTTTTCAAAATTAATGGCTGAGAACATCATTATTTCATTGTTAAAACATAACATTTTGATATAATAAGTATAAAATTGTATGGTTTTCCTTAGACTATTGCTATTAGTGAAAAAGCTATATATTTCTCGCCTATATATTCTATGTGTTACTTGCCTCCAAGAGCATTAAGTTTACATGTTCTAGGGAGGAAAATTTTATGTCCCACAGAGCATAGCATATATGTATAGTATGCATTATGTATTTTTTTGTGTTTATAATTTTTATTAGATATACAGGCATGTAATTCTACACAGCTGACCAAACCTCTGGACTTTTCTTATGGGTGAAATGAATATTTGGCTAAACTGTCTTCTTTATGGTTCTTCTCTACAACTTTAAAATAGAAACTTATCTTTTTCCACTAGAGGAAAAAATAGGTTGATGAATCTTCTAAAACCTTACATTCCCCAACCTTTAGTATTCCTGACAAAATGACACCACCTTTACCATACCTCCTATGTTCCTATGTTCTGATATCTACAAAATTATTTTATATTACATAACTATTATATGGCATTCCTTATAATATCATTAGTGAAAAAACATATATTCCTATATGCTTTAACAACTTTCATTCACGTTATATTCTGAACCTCTGTTGCGGCACATGTAAGTTACCATCCATGTCCCCTGACCCTGGCCCATCATTAGTCTCCCTGGACAAAAAAGGTCTTTGAGTCAGTCAGCCTGTGCTGATTGTGCTGCAGGAGCTGACTGCTGCAGTTTTCACCACTATGTTGTATTTAAACATCCAAGTATGGCCCAGGTGTGGTGGCTCACACCTTTAATCCCAGCACCCAGGAGGCAGAGGCAGGCAAATCTGTGAGTTCAAGGCCAGCCTAATCTACATAATGATTTCCAGGACAGCTGGGGCTACAGCAAGACCTTGTCTCAAAAAGACCAAAAAAAGAAAACAACAACAACAACAACAACAACAACAACAAACCATACAAGTATGAACTACCAAAAAGGAACTTGTGATAAATAGGACTACAACTTTGTTTCATACCTTCCAATTAACATTTTTCCTTATGACCATGGAATCAGGATTAAGACATTGATAAACATAATAGTTCAATAAACTGAAAATGAGGAGATATAGACTGAAATTAGGTTTTTATACAATTCTCTTAGGCCACAGATTTTTTAATGAATGGAAATTAACAATATGGAAGATGCCTAAATTATTCTGACAATAATAGTAGCAAATCCTAGGAGCTAATTCTATAGGGTTTATTTTCTAAAATTGATTAAACATTAAACAAGGAGAAGTTTGACAAAATATGAGGTGCTATTTGAAGCATAGCAGTGTGGTTTTAAGCACACTTTAAATAATCAGAATGATGTTACAATTTAAAAAAAATATTTTACTTATTATTTTTATTTTACGTGTATGAATGTATTGCTTGCATGTATATGAGCTCACCCATATCGTGCAATGCCGCAGAGGTCAGAAGAGGGCTTCGGATTCCCCTGCAACTGGATTTAAGGACGGTTCGTAGCCCCCATGTGGGTGCTAGGAATCGAATCCCCGGTACTCTGTGAGAGTAGTCAGTCAGTGCTCTTAATACCTGAGCCATCTCTCCAGCCCCGTAATGTTCCAATTCTTATATGCCCACATACTGTTCTACTCAGATAATGCTGTGTACGGCTTATGATGTAAATTCTCATTATGCCTATTATTTGGCCAGGCAAACAAGCCATTTTGGGTTTTCCAAAAGTCATCATCTGGGATTGAAAATTAAATAAAGGAGGTTATCTAAAGAGTTAAAAAATATTATAAACAAGTTGTACCTATTAGGATTATTCTTTTAAAATTTCTGTTTGTCCTTTTTATATCTTGTATGTGTAGACAGTTGAAAGAATCATCCGAGAAAGATCAGGTAAGTTTAGCCACTGCTTTTTGTGATGGTTAGTGTTAACTGTCCCATTGGCAGACTGGGATCTCCTGGGAGATGCGTCTTTGGTCTTGCCTGTTGGGTATTGACTGGCTGAAATCAGAGTAAAACTTGCTGGCTTTGGAGGATGGACTGTGCGGTGTGGAAAGGGTGAGCTGAGCGCTAGCACCGAAGCATTCACTTTTCTCATTTGACCACAGCCATGATGCCACCAGCTATTTTAAGCTCCTGGAACCCCTACTGCCTTGCAGTGGTAGACTAGGAACTGAAAATTTAAACCTAAATAAGCCTTCTCCCACAAGTTGTTTTTGTCAGGGTATTTTATCACAGCAATTGGGAAATAAGCTGATGTTATTTTGATAAAGTAAATACAGAAAATATATTATAAATAATTGCATGCTGAAAAAGAAACCTATAATTAAATACCTCACTTAGTGTTCCAAGGTTTATTAAAGAGCAATCATTCTGCTGAAACCAAAATTTATATCTTTAAACTAATTCCAAATGTATTAAATCTATTCTATTAAGGATTGGAGTAACATTAAAAGAATAATAGATGTCTTTATGATGTTTTAGAAAATATTGCATTTTTAGTGAACGCCAACAGAGCACCATCAACTACAAATTCTTACCAAAACTCTAAGAAAGTTTTATTTACACTGTCACAAAGAAATGACTTTTATTCTGTATATCAAATTGCAAATCTTTCCTAAGAGAATAAAATATGCTTCACAAAGTGCATAATTCAATATTTTATCCACATTATCTGAATGTAAGCCATGGAGATTATCATCATACTAACAACAAATGAGAATATATCTTACCTAAAATCACACACCATTTATCTCCTCTATAAAAAGAATATTATGCTAACAAACACAGTAATTATAGATTAAATAATAGAAAACGTTGACCCTGAGTGGGATTCTGAGACTTGTTTAAGAAAGATCTTGCTTTCTTTTTGGGGAATCTGACTCTTTGCATGTTCTACTTGCTTTAATAACTTTTAACAGTCTCATTCATTTCTTTCAGGTTTATGATAAGATGAGAAATTTTGATGAAAGAACTTTTATACATTTATCCCCTTCAAAGTTAGAAAGATCACAAAAACAGAAAAGTTAGATATGGTGGACAAATTCTGAAATTAAATAGTCAAACTTAACATAAAACTGGAAACTTTAGAAGTTCAAAAAAATAGGTGAGGTTAATTTTTGTACCAAATTGCAAAAGGATTTAGATTGACTTTGACTCTAGTTATACAAGAGAATAATTTGCTTTGGTTTTATAGGCAGAAAATGAGTTTGTCTTAAAATTAGCGTGTTGGAGTTGTCATACTGCTGAATTACACGTCTCTTTATAAATACAGAAAAGTAAGTTTATAGTGAAGAAAGGCAGTATCTGATGCAACTCGTACATAATTTTGGGGACACAGTGGAACAAACACCTACTGACAAAATAAATTTTCATTTCCCATATATACAAGAAATAAAATCTGGAAAAAGTATTCAGTCTGATGGAACTGACAGCAGTTAATGGTAATTGATATATTGGTCACAGAATTCAAGAAAAACTGAAATTCTATTTTATAACTATTTGTTGATTTTGGGGCAATATTTCTTTAATATTTACAAAGATTATCATTCCAAAGTATTAAAATCTTGGACATGATCCTCAACAGAAACTAAATAGAGAAGGAAAGGAGGAAAAGTTAATTTAAATAGTTTCTTTATATCATCACAATTAGTCTTTTAAAATGAAACTTGATTGAATATATTGCTAAAATGTATTCATCTCTAAATTCTATAGAAAGTTAAATTTAACTTTTCCTTATTCAAATGTTCATACACGGTATACATTGGCTGTGATGTTTTTGTAGAAATCTGCAAGTAGTCATGATGTGACATATCTACCTTAATTACAGTCAAGGAGAAAATACAATGCATCATAACAAAATCCATCAAAAATTAAAAACCCCACTATCAAAATCATAGGGAATGGTCTGAATATGATAAAAATAGATTGTATGTGGGGAGCACGGATGGGAAGGGCTTCTAAATTGAATTAAGAACTGTTGTATGAAATGTAAAAAGAGATTAATAGAAATGAAAGAAGGTCTAATATGGAAAAATATATTCTATGGTATTCTCGAATAAAAAATTAAAAATATGGATATATTCTGCATGTTACTGCCTCCCATTTGTATAAATTAAAACCACTACCATCCTTGGAACAGCATTCAAAGTAAGGGTCATGCCTGTTTTAGGGAAGAAATCCTTTGTCTTTAAAAGATAAGTGTTTCTTTTTGAGCTCATTGAATTAGAATATAATTACATAATATACTATTTACAACCCTTGCCTTAATGTACTTTTATGTTTATTGAAAAATAAAAACAATGGAATTATATGACAGTCTACAACAGGGCACCCAAACTGCCAGGTTTTAATTTAAATTTTAGAGGATAAAGTACATTTCTTGTTACAGAAATAGTTGCATATTCAATTAATCTATCAATGTCTTCCACTGAAAAGAAAACAATCTTTTTTTCCCCTTTGCTCTTTCCTCTTTTTATCTTATTTGGATAATATTACTATTACATTAAGTCCAGTATGGGAGAGTGATTAAAGTGCAAGAAAAATATACTCTCTATATTCTGATGGCATTTGACAAGACTCCCTATAACCAAACAGCTGCTTCAAGATAGGCACGAATTATGTAACTATTGACATTAAACTTTGGTGAATATCCTGAATATTCATAGCTTTCAAGCTGATGTTTCTACAGAGAACTTCTTTAAAGATGAAAAACTAAATTCAATACAAAGTTCTAACTATAAAATTACTAAGGGTTTTTTTTTTTTTTTTTTTGGTCTTTTTGAGACAGGGTCTCCTTGTAGCCCCAGCTGGCCTGGAACTCACTGTGTAGACCAGGCAGGCCATGAATTCACAGAGATCCGCCTGCCTCTGCCTCCCAAGTGCTGGGAGTTCTTAACTATAAAATTATGATATGGAAAGCCAGCTTAGTTTAGACCTGTCTCTGCCGGCCCATTTATACAATTCTAAAAAAATCAGTAACATTGAGGACAGGGTGATCTTCAGACAGTCATTGTATTAGTCAGGGTTCTCCAAAGAAACAGAACCGCTAGAATGAATATGTGTAGAGATTTATCAGCTTAGCTCACAGGATAGAGTTCAAGTAGTCCAACAACGGCTGCACCATACTGGAGAGGCTGAGAATACATAGTTGCTCAGTCCATAAGGCTGGATGTCTCAGTAGTCCCAATCTGGTGCTGAAGGTCTGACAAATTCCAAAAGATCAGCCAGTCTTCAGTCTACGGCAGCAAGAGGAACTCACCACCGAGAGAGAAGGCAAGCAGCAAGAAGCCTAGCATTCTCCTCTGCCTTGGTCTTTTATACCGGCTGCCATCAGAAGGTAACGCCCACATTTAGGGTGTGTCTTCCAGCTTTAGATGATCCAATCAAGAGGATCTCTTTCATTTCAGTTAATCTCAGATCCAATCAAGTTGACACCCAGGATTAGCCATCACAGTGATACATCCACCAAACTATTTCTCCCCTATAATTTTAAATAAATTTGCTTAAAGGTCCTTTAATAAGTAATAGATTATTAAATCACAAAGTATCCACGTATGGCAATTAATTGATAGGTAATTGTATACTAATCCTTTTATCTTCATTAAATCAAGTAATTTACTACAAATAGTTTATGTATCTATAAAATGTCGACACAATAAACAATCCTGATTATATATTTCATATTTGAAAAAAATGTGATTAAAAATGTGAACCTCAGTGATTCAAGTATAAATAAATATTGGAATTAAATTAGGATAATTCAATGCTCAAAATTATAGGTTAATTCTCTCAGACTGTGAATATGGATATGGTAGATAAAGATAGCAATGTAAACAGTATGATAGAAAATAGTGCTATACAATACCACTGACATGTAATTTTATCACAGATCATATACTTATTCCAAAATATTTTGCCATTTATTGGTATATCAAACCTGTACAATTTTATATAATTTTAATTGAATATTTATTTGCCTTTTTCCTTATAAAACCTGAGTCAAGTAATTATTCCTTATAGTTTGACTTAATATGAATATCTAAACTCAAATGTATTTGACAAAGCTAGAAAAATCTGAAAGGGCTGAAGATGTAACTAGTTGGTAGATTGTTTATAGTCATGAAGCCCTGCATAAATCATAATCACAGCACCTGGGAGTTAGGAGCACAGAAGGATCAAGAGCTCAGGGTCATCCTCAGTTATATAGCCAACTTAAGGTCAGCCTGGCACATGAGACCCTGTTTCAGGTAACCAAGCAAGCAAGAAAACACAAAAAATAAGAATATTTTATCTTTGAATTTCAAATCTTAAATCTTTCATATATAGATAATGTAAACCAAGCTTTATCAATAACTGATAAACATTAACATTTACTATTGTCAATAATTGTTTAATTCTTAATATTTGTAAGCAAGTAATGTTCAATCAAAAGTTATTCTCTTAAAACAAAATACTTAGACTTCATAATGTTTTATTGCTTAATAGGTTTTCTATGTCTGTTTACTATACTTTCAAATATATTATCAAAAGTATTTTTAGATAAAGGTATATTTTGAATTTGAGAATAATGAACAGCCAAACAAATGTAAATTCAGTCATACCACAGCAAATTGACTAATAACCACTCACTAGAGGATATAATAACCTATCAGATCCCATGCAAGCTAACTATATTGTAAGGAGAGGTATAGTTATATCACTTTTTTACCTTAGCAAAAGGAATTTATGTAGAGTAAGATGGAATGAGAAAACTTTACCTCTGAACACTCACCGACTGTCAGCTGTCCAGTGAGCTGTCCCATGTGGTTTCTTGCATTCACTGTTACATTCCGGTCAGACTGTAAAACCAGTGGGCTATCCTGGGAAACGTGTAAAATAACTCAGTCAAATAAAGGATCTAACTGTAGTCAAAGCATTCATAAAACATGCTATAAATGTTATCAACATTTTATTACTTAAAGTGAGTTAAAATTTTATTACTTAAAAATTTATTGCTTAAAGCTTTTATCATATAATTAATTTACTTTGTTCATATTATGTTTACATATTATTCTTCATGTTCTTTACTTGATCATGCCCAAATGGCAGGACCATGGCAGTACCTGGTGCAGTCTCATATCTACTACTTAACATAGTGCTAACAGAAGCACATACCATGTCTTTATTAGTTAGAATGCCTATTAATTAAATATGTACTACCTTGTTTACCTTTCTCATTTGGGAATGCTCAGTGAATTATACAATGACTGATACAAAGTGGCTTAAGGTGTTTGCCTGGATATTTCTTTTGAATTATATTAGTCCAATTAGTTACTGACATTAGCACTTAAAATAATTAATTTATTGAAGGAAAATACCATTGCCTGAGGAAACTTCCTGTCAGTATTTTTCAGTCATCTGCCTCAGACAAGTAACATAACTTTCCAGATTCTCATTTTTTAATATAAAATGTAACTGAAGTGATTATTTGCAAATGATGCATTTATTCTTCCTTCAAATACTTATTGTGTATAATAAGAAGTTGGGATATTTAAGTCATAAAAACAGAATAATAACTACTCTATAGCTTGCCTTAAGTCTCTTCAAAAACCATCTTTACCATCCAGGTACTATGTTGTGAATAAAAACAATTATACTTATGTAAATAATCCATCTAAATAATCAAAATTAGGGTTTGAAATTATTTATTTGTTTATGCGTGAGTAGATTAGCTTAGACATTTTACTAAAACTGTCTTTAGTAAATACCTATAAACATGCAAAGAATGTTTTTCTGAATACATATAAACATGCAAAGATGATCAATGATATGTGCATTTATGCAATGCAAACAACACATGTAACACACACATAAACATAACACATGTCTTAGGGTAGCAGGTGTTTCAAATGTATATAAACTGAGATTTGGTAAGACTTGATTTTTAAAAATAATTTTCAATATTTACGAATGTATTTACTCTGCTAGAATACAGTTTTATAAAATTACTGCATTTAACTACATTTCAGTCTGTCTCTTATCCTAACTCAGTTTCTTTGGCCACAAATCAAAGTTTTATTTCCTGCATTAAAAATTCATCTAGTTCTTCTCCATAAGTACATCTATGAGTTCCATGGTGGTAAAGTTCAACACATTTTAAAAGGTGCTCTGAATTTAATAAAATTAATTTTCATGTAAGAAACATAAAGATCTTCATATTTTAAATTTTGTGAAAAAGGTAGTTGAATTTACATTTATAATCTTTCAGAATATTTTATGTAATCTAATGTTGTTTAGATTTGTAAAATTTGTTAGACTATCTGATTTCATTTAGATTACTGGACATTAAAATAAATGTGTACGTCAAAGCAGTATAACCTCTTGTATATTTAATTTAATTTTATATATGAAGTATATTATTAGAATTATTGCTTAATCAAGTATCTTAAGTAAAAATGTACATTTAAAAAGCAATACTCAACAGGCCTGTAATTTGTTTTAATAAATAAGTTGATTTGAGTAGAACTGAGAGTTAAATCCCTGTACATTTTTATTTACAACATGTCAATTCACTCTTATGCTACATGCTGGGATCCCATTGAAGTTTTGTCCCTGGCACATTTGCCTTCTAATTACTCCACTACATTTTCTTTTAAGACAATATTTATTTCTAGATTAAAAATCCTAGGAATCTTAGGACCAGAACATAACCTTCGACATGATATTCATTTGGTTTCAGATAAATGCATGCATGTAATTAAGTATATATAATGATGAAAATAATGACAGCCCAGTGGCTTACCTAACAGTGATATAGTCCTAAAATTCTAAATGATTTAAAGTCTTATACTAGATGTATAGATGTATTTTTCGTTGACAGTCAACAGAATGAAAGAATTTCTTAAAAAATGACATTTGGGAAATGATTCTCTAAATGAAGATTTGTATACTGATTTTGTCATTTTTCTTACAACTCATTTCTGTTTCTCCAAAAGGCGTTCTATGTGAAAAGAGCTGTCACAAACATTTAATTTGTATGAATTTCCTTTATAGTAATTCTTTATATTCTTTTATATGCCTTTGTTCCAAATCTTAGAATGCAAATATGTCACCTTGGATATTAAAGCAAAGAAATAATTATCTTCTTACATCTCATAAATGCGTAGAACATGTTTCAAGGTACTAACTTGTGGAGTAAGAATGAGCCTCCGTGCTATGAAGATCAGTAAGTAGTCACATTATTATTCTGCACAGTACACTAGTGTAAATATCTGTGGGTTTCTTTTTTGTTTATTTGTTTTGAAAACATAGTTGTTATATTCAGGTAATTTTGCTCCAAACTAAGAAATCCTCCATAATAGAAATAAGATATTTCAGTTTTCTAGAGCCGACTTGCATCCTGTGTTTAATTCTAGAAGACTCCCTGATCCTTTATACTATTCTTTAGGAAGGCCAGGGTGCTTCTGGTTTTTCACTTGTATACTTACCAGTAGTTCTCTGATGCATTTGTTCTTTATAGTTCTTTGATGAATACATTCTTTATGCAAAAGACTTGGGAAGCACCTCCGCTAATGATATAGAAAAATCACAATATTCTAAATATCTGTCTCCCACTCAATGCTTTGTGATAGTTTCCATACTAACAAAGGGAAATTGTTCACCTCTTATTCCATTTTCTTCTGCTTTGTTTATGACAAATCTTACTGAATATCTGTGATGCACTGGCTCTCTGGTGCTTGCTCTATACCCAAGAGCATCCCAAAGGAGATGACTTTCTTTTCTTAGTGAATTCATAATCTTGAAAACTAGAATATATCTGAACAAAGAACGTTAGAACTAACAGACTGCTTTGGCAGAGATGTCTTTCACAATCTCTTAGTTATGCTGATGAGAAGACATGTTTTAGACATGTAGGACTGAAGAAACAGCTTAGCAGTTCAGAGCACTGGCTGCTCTTGCAGAAGACCTGGATTCTGTTCTCAACACCCACATGGTTGTTATCAAGTCTTTACCTCTAGTTCCAGGGTACCTGATGCTCTCTTCTGGCTTCCATGGGCATTTCACGTACACAAATGGTACACTTACATATATCCATTCAAAACACAAAAGTAAAATATATATATTTTTAAAAAAGATTTCTAGGTAAGCAAAGAACTTGCTTCAGGTAAACATTTTCTTAGAATAACCTGATAAGCACAAGTAGAAAGTGGAACAGTAGTGAACATTTATTGGCATTTTGCCAATGTCAAAAACTGATCCAAATACTTTGAATATTTGAGGTCCAGTCCTAACTCTATCAAATCCTGTCTGCTTGACTTGACTAGTTGCTTGGTTTTACTTGGTTCTTCTTTAATAAAACACGTCTAAACATGTTATTTTTGGCTTATTAGTAGGACTAAATGAGAACACACATAAAACTTGCACCAGTGCCGAACTTGCGCTGGGAGTGCTCTTACCACTTGCTTTGATTGGTCATTCTTCATTGTAACTATTGTGGAAAAAGTGTGGTGCATAACTTACAAATGACAATAAATATTAGTTTGCTTTGGTCTGTCTCTATAGCCTGCCCTAGTAGAAGGTAGTACCTTTTGGTGATTTTCTAAAGCATCAGAACAAAACTTGAAGATGAATGAAAATGTTTTCCATTTTAATTGATTGACATTTTCATAATACGTATAATGAATTTTAGTCATCTCACAGCCCCATTCTCCTTCCACTTACCTCATCTCCCAACAAGCATTGATATTCTCTGAGGGAGGGATGGGACCTCATAGGCCCATATGTCATCCAAGAGGAAATGTTGATAGGTCCAATCTTGTGCAAGTCTTCCGCACATAACCACAGTTCTGGTGAGTTCATGAGTACAAAGGCTATGCCACGTCAAAACAACATTATGATGCACGTTTCCCTGTCTCTACACTTCCACTTTTTCTGTCCCCTCTTCTACTATGTTCCCGAGCCATGCAGGCTGTGCTATAGTTATCTAAGTTGGGAGGAAACATCCACTCTTACCTATTCATTGCATTTTGTCCACTCAAGAGTTTCTGATTGATCACTATCTGCTGTAGTAAAAAGTTTCTGTAATGAAGACTGGACTTGGAAATAGTCTATGTTGTAAATGTGTGCATTTAGAGGCAAGGAGAATCATGACTTTTAAACAAAACAATAGTAGCATGATCCCATTTAGGGTCTGTGAACTGCCCAGCCAAGGGCTCTTGACCAAGTTTACGGAACCAATAATTTGTGATTATTCTTTGAGAACTCTCTGTTCAGTGATTTAGATCATTTTTAACTGAGTTGTTTGCTTTCTTTATGTACATTCTATCAAAATTTTTTTATATATTTAGATGCTAACGCACTGTCAAATGTGTGCTTAGCAAAGATTTGTTTACTCTTATTCTCTGGACTCGCTCTTCACTCTACTAATGATTTCCTTTGGAGAACAGAAGAACTTTAAAATTTTCTGCAATTCCATTTGTCAGTTGAGCAACTGGAGTCATATTCAGAATGTTGTTACCTGTGCCTATATGTTAAATTGTGATCACTTATCTTCTAACAGTTTCAGTGTTTCAGGTCTAACATTGATGTTTTGATCCATTTGGAATAGATTTTTAAGATTAGTGAGGCATCAGGATTCAGTCTATTCTTCTATATGCAGATATCCAGTATTCTCAGCACCATTTTTAAAAAGTATTTTTTTAAAATTTGTTACTTTTAAAAAATATTTTCTTTATTATTTTTATTTTATGTGTATGAGTGTATTGCCTGCATGTATGTGAGAGCACCTGTATTGTGCAATGCCATGGAGGTCAGAAGAGGGCATCGGATACCCCTGGAACTGGAGTTAAGGATGGTTCATAGCCACCACATTTGTGCTGGGAATCAGACCGGGGTCCTCTGCAAGAGCAGTCAGCTCTTAACTGCTGCATCATCTCTCCAGCCCCATTATTTGTTACTTTTATTTTATGTGTATGAGTGTATTGCCTGCACGTATACAAGTGCACCCATGACATGCAATGCCCACAGACAGCAAAGGGCATTGGATACCCTGGAACTGGAGTTAGGGATGTTTGTCAGCTATCATGTTGTTGTTAAGGCATGGTCTCACTGTAGCCCCACGTAGCCTGGAACTTACTATTTACCAGGCTGGCCTGGATTTCATTGAGATCCACATGGCCTCTGCCTCCATAGTGCTGAGCTTTTTAAAGGCATGTACCAAAACATTTGGCTTCAGTTTTCAAGTATTTTATCAAGCACATTCTGTATTCATTAGGAAAATTAGTCAATAAATTTAGCTTTTGTGTCTTTTCCTAGTTTGGGAGTCATGATACCAATGGGTTTGTAAAACAGTTTTGGAAGCATTACCTCCTTTTCTGTTTTATGGAATAATTTGAATATTAGTAATAGTTCTTTGAAAGTCTGATTGAAAATGAAAGTCTGAACTCTAACTTGGCATAGTTTACTTGGGAGATTTTTCAGTTATTACATTAATCTCATTTCTTGGTATAGGTCTGCTTTACTTATTTCAAATTGGTTTAATTCTAATAGGCTCTATATGATTAGAAATTCATGCATTTCTTTTAGATTTTCCAATTAAATAAAATATTAGTTTTTAAGATACTTTCTCATAATTTTATGAATTTCATTGGTATTTGTTGTAATGTCTCTTTTCATCTTAGTTTTATGCATTTTCGTCTTCTCTTTCTTTTTCTTAGTCTGGCAAAGTGTTTGTCAAACTTGTTTATTGTTTCCAAGAAACAACCTTTTGCTTCATGGATTCTTTGTGCTTTTTAAAATAATTTCTATTTCATTAATTTCTGTCTTGAACTGAGTTATTCCTTCCTGCCTACTGACTTTTTGCATGGATCATTCTTGTTTTCAAAATAATTTAAAGTGCAAAATTAAGTTGTTTATTTGTGATCTAATTTTTCAAATATGGGGACTAAGAGCTATAAATTTCCCTCTTGGGGCTGCCCTCATTGTATCCCATCACCTTCGGTTTGTTGTATTTTCATGTCCATTTAATTCAAAGAATTTCATGATTTTCTTCTTGAGTTTGTCAGTGATCCATTTATCATTCAATGGTGTTTTGTTTAATCTCCATCTTTCTGTACATTTTCTGAAAATTTGCTTGCTATTGACTTATGTTCTTATTCCATTATGATCAGATAAGAAAGGAATTAGTCAAATATTTCTGAATTTAGTGAGACTTTCTTTATGTCCTAATTTGTGGTCTATTTAAGAGAAAGTTCCATAGGCTCCTGGGAATCACTTATATTCTACAGCGTTAGGCTAAAATTTTCTGTAGGTGTCTGTGAAGTGTGTTTGATCTAGGCTGTAATTTAAATTCACTTTTGAATTTTTTTTTTGGTCTTGCTGATCTAATGATGAGATTGGTGTATGAAAGTTATGACTATTACTGTGTTGAGATTAATCTGTGACTTTATATTGAGTATATTTGCTTTATGAAATTGGGTGAGCCTGTGTTTGATACATAAATATTTGTAATTGTAATTTCATCTCATTGCATTTATACACTTGATCAGTTTCAATTAACCTTCTTAAACTCTACTGACCAGATTTGATTTGGAATGTATCTATCCAAGTTTTGGAATTAAGGCTTCCGTAGAGAAGTCAGCAGTTATTCTAATGTGCCTCACTTCTTATGAGACTCGGACTCTGTTATTTGTTGCTATCAGTACACATTCTTTGTTTTCTATGCTTGAGTTTTAAGTATGTTATGGCATGGTGAATTTCTTTCCTAGTCCTGTCTACTTGGTATTCTGTGAGTCTCTTGTATTTGGATAAACATCTCTATCCTTATTTGGGGGAATTTTTTTCCTATGATTTTATTGAAAATATTTCCTATTCCTTTGGCATTCTTCTCCCTCCAGTATGCCCATAATTTGTAACTTTTGCCTTTTCTTGATATCCCAAAGATGTTGCGTGTGCCTTTTGTAGACTTTTTAAAATTTTTCATTGACCTTGACAAAGCTATTCAACTCCATTATCTTTTTTTCAAGCTGTGAGATTATTTCCTCCAATATCTTTGCATCCATTCTGTTGGTGAGGCTTTTCACTGAGCATTTTATCTGACTTATTGTATTTTTACGACATGCCATCAGTTCAGATTGGTTTTTGTCAAAGTTTCTCTCTTTATATTGAATTATATTTTTATATTCTGTTATATTCTGAACTGGCATTTTTAGCCCATCTACCTGTTTGTTGGTATTTTCTTGGGATATGCTTATGTCTTCTATTAGTTATTTGAACATATATCATTCTTTTGTATTCTGTGCCTGAAATATCCTCTATGTAACTTTCATTTGTGATGATTACTATGAGTTTCTTTTGAATTTTCACATTGCTTTTTTATTTTATTTTATTTTATTTTATTTATTTATTTATTTATTTATTTATTGCACTGGAACATACTCATTTGAGGCTACATTTCTCCTTAAAGTTTTTGCTGCTGTTATTAAATTTGGGTCACCTTTCCATTATTAGTGGGGTATTGCAATGTTGAAGAAAGAATAGATTGTGTTAGGGTTGTGGGTACCTTTTCCTCTTTTAGACTGTTGTTCAGAGCCCCAGGCTCTATTCCCAGATCACTATTGGAAATTCAGTCTACAACTACAGTCACTGTCCAGCAGTAAATTCTCCCTGAACACTGAGTGCCAGTGATGTATAAAACAGTAATTCAGGGCTGGAGAAATGGCTGAGGAGTTAAGAGCACTAGCTCCTCTTGGAGAGAACCTGGGTTTGATTTTGAACACCCATATGGAGGCTAACAACCTTCCATAATTTCAGTTCCATGGGATCTGATACTATCTTCTGACATTTTCAGGCATTGCACAACACAAGAGCATTTATATGTAGGCAATACATTCATACATAAAATAAAATGAAAATAATAAAATATTAAAAAACAGTGATTCCTTAAGTGCCAATTATTATGGGGAGCAAAGGGGTACCAAAAGGACTCTGTGGACCAGTATATTAGTTATTTTTGGTATGGAAAGAGAAATAGTAAAAGGCACAGTAAGATAAATGAATGTTACTAGATGCTATATAGAAAGTAGAGGCCCCTGGCATACATAGAAAGAGGAATGATAGAACCAAGAAAAGGGGACACATAAGATGTGAGTTGTAGATGTTTTGCTTAAACGCAGAGTGAAACGAATAAGGTAAATATATGCACTTAAATAAGGTAGTACAGTCTCCTCTTTAAGGAGGTTGAGTCACGGAGGCTTTGTAAACTAAGGCATCTTACATTCTTTGAGAGGGAAAATTAAATGTGACAACATATAGCAAAAAAGAAAGCAAGAAAACAAACAGTAGGAAAATGAGGCATGAAGCTGTGGAACCTGGGTGGCTTGCTACAGTGACCGATATTATTATATAAAGAGGGAATCAACACAGAGGGCACAAGAGGTGGCTGGACACTGAACACGAGGCTGTATTCTCAGCTGTCTCTGTTACCTAGTAGGGGATATACACAGGCAGGCTTTTGAAGGTCAAACGGTGAACTACAGCTGACCAGAGCCTGGGCCAGCACTTCGACCACATATGGTGGTCTGGCAATAGGATGAAGCTAGGGCAAATGCTGTCAACAAATATTTATAAATGCAACACTTTCCAGAATCTAAATGAAATATTTGACACATATTTTCATCACTGAGGTCTTCATAACTCAGTGTCCTAGATTTTATATGTTTTATCAGTTTGGAATGAGGACATTCACACATGTTGTTCTACCCTGTCCTCTTCCCTTACATTTTAGATGGTATCAGCTGTACAAATCTCCTTAGAAGTATGATATTAATTTTATGAATCTCCTTATTGGTATGATATCCTCTATGAATCTTACTACATGGAAAGCTCATCCTTGGTGGCTCATTATGCTTAGTGTGTGTGCTGTGGGGTTAAAAACATCAGTACTTGATTTTGTACAACATCCAGATTTTCTTTTTTACACAGATGGAGAAGGTTTTTTTTTTTTTTTCCCAATAATCCCTATCTATTCTCAAATCCTCTGCCATTCCTCAGCATATGAAAGATGTTTGTTGAGTGTACCTTTTCATGATTTTCTCATATATACTTTATGAAAGACTAGAAACTCGGAATACCCTATTTCTCCACAATATTATTTTTATGCTGTTTTTTTAAAAAAAATTCTTGATATTTCCTTCTTCTGTTAGAAAAAATACTATTTGTAACATAAAAGGTGTTTCATAATATAATTCAATTTACTTTCTTTTAAAAAATTTTATTATTTTTATTTTATGTGTATGCATGTATTGCGTGCTTGTACATAAGTGTACCTGTGTCATGCAATGCTTGCGGAGGACAGAAGAGGCTGTCAGATCCCTTGGAACTGGAGTTGCAAACAGTTGTTAGCTGCCTTGTGGGTGCTGGGGTTTGAACCTGGGTCTTCTTCAAGTATAGTCAGTGTTCTTAAACGCTGAGCCATCTCTCCAGCCTCTCAATGTTACTTTCTTAACTCCAATTCAGAGCAATTCTTCCTTTCAAAAGAATTTTTCACTTTTAAATTTTAGTTTTATTTAATTTAACGAGTTTTGATTTGTCATAGCATTCTACATGCTTTTGAGGTAGAACATAAGGTTTTATGTATAGGATGGAAGTCATAACCTCTAGGTAATCAGAAAATTCATTACCCTAAATTTCAGTCATTTTATTTTAATCACTTTGTTGATATGCATTTCTTGCAATTGAGCATTTTTTTTTTCTTTCAAAACATACATGATGGAGTTGTAGAGACAACGCAGAGGTTAAGAGCCCTGGTTGCTCTTGCAGAGGACCCAAGAATTTGAGTTCAAGCACCAACATGGCAGCTAAAAACTGTCCTTTACTCCAGTTCCAGGGGAATTTGATGCCCTTCTGACATTCTCAGCCATTACATGACACACTTACATACATGCAGGCAATACACTCATGCACATAAAATAACAATTATAAATAAAATGTTAAATAAGCATACATGAAATCTGTGTAGTGTAAATTGTTAACAAACTGTGGCAAATTCAGCTTTCTCATTTTTAGTGTATCAGTAAGCCCCATAAATTTAACTACTCCAGACTAAAAAATGTCTAGTCTATCATTGGAGGATCCTACTTTTCCAGTCTCATTGGTCAATTACCTGGTGATAGAACCACTCCCAGGAAGGCAGGGTCACCTTAAGTTATGCTAAATAGATGGGCAGAATACCTAGTGTGTTAATAAGGTAGTGAATATTTCCTGCTTGGAACTAGCTCAGGGTCCCCGCAGAACGTCCAGACCAACCACAGCCATGTCAGTCTCTGTTAAGTCTGTCTGCTTTCCCAAACTCTTCAGGAAAGCGTAATTTCTCCTTTTCTTATTCATGCCTTTCCTACTAAACATGCTTTCTTTAAGGCTTTGGGCTGCCCCTAGCATCTTGTATTTCTTCACTTTTTCTCTAAAACTTCTCCCAGCCATGTGGCTGCAAGTTAGCCATGTGTCTGACCTCCATGTAGGCTCTAAACCTGCATGGCTCCATGGCTTTCTTTCCTTCTTCCCACTATTCACCTCCTCAAGGCAGCTGCCAAGATTACCAGCTCACCTGCTCTGAGGATTTTTCTTTAAGTCTAATAAAATTGTAAAAGCTTCTGTTTGGGTCCATTCTTAAATTCTTTTATGAATGAGACTAAGAACCCTTCAGTGGACCCTCTTTCTCCCCGTTTATCAATGAGCTACCAGAAAGTCATCAAGTTTTCTTTTTTTTTTTTTTCAGTCACTTTTTATTCTAGGTTCTTTAAGAATGTCACACAATGTAGTTTATTCACGTAAAACTCCCTGTCCGCATCTCTGACCCCATCTTACCCTGCCCCAAAAGTTACGCAGAGTTTCCTCCTTTTTCTTCATTCTTAACTTAATTTCCTCGGCCTAAATATCGTTTCTCATTATTTACTTAAATGAGAGTTTAGAAAGTCGTTTTGTGGTGAAGATTTTCTCCCGCTCTGTGGGTTTTCTCCATGTCTTTGGTTGTTTCTTTTGCTGCACATACTATTTTTTAGTTAATGAAGTCCTACTTGTCAATTGCTGACCTTAATTCCTGAGCAAATGATGTCCCATTTAGAAAGTCCTTTTTTTGCACCTATATGTTGTAGGGCAATGCCTATGTTCCTTGTAACAGTTTCGGAGTTTCAGATTTCACACTGAGGTCTTTGATCCATTTGGAGTTGCCTCTGTCCAGGTTGATAGATAGGGGTCGACCTTCATTCTTCCAATGGTGGAGATAGATCCACTTTTGGCAGGACCATTGGTTGAAGATGCTGTCTTTCCTCCATTGTGAGTTCTTGGCACCTTTGTCTACTCTCAAGTGGCTGAAATTGCATGCACTCATTTTTGGGTCTTCAATAATGGTCCATTGATCTATGTGTGTATTTTTGTGCTTACTGTGCTCTTTTTTATTTTTTCAATTTTTTGAGGGTTTTTATACTCATGAATAATGCAAGCAAAAGGTACATAGCATATACATAGTAATTAAGTAAGATAACATAGTGTTGTAAAGGTAATATAAATGCAAAGTAACAGAAATGTGAAAGCCTGGGGCAACAAACATATCTATACTGTATAAAGGTTACAGAAATATGGTACGTTGGAAAACAGAGATTTCTATCCTGGATAACCACAAGGAACAGTGCAAGATTCCTGTTCACTTCCCCATTCCAGAGTTCTGAATTACCACCACATTGCAAAAGATTTTAGCACCTGATACTCACTTCTGCTTCTATAATGCCCCCCACTTCATTGACATAATCCCTTATGTTACTTAAGATGAACTGTAAGATATTTTGACTATTACCCAGGAATTTGATGGCCTCTATTTGGATTTTGATAAATTTAGTAAGTTTATTATGCAAGATTTACCAGGAAAACTAATAAAACCATGATTACTGGTTCTGTTAGTGAGGCTAGCCAGGGACCAGAAGTTTCCAAGGTATTTTTCTAGGAAGATTCATTTTTCCTCTTTTCAGGCCCTTATTCTCTCTAGTAATTGCCTTGAATTTTTTCTAACTCTGTCAGATTTGCATAAAAACAGCACAAATACTTTTCTTTCCTGATGGTTATGGCATTTCTATTCTCAGGGATAAGTTTACTGGCAAATCTAAGGAAATTTTCTGCTCCTAGTTCAGAAAGAACTGGTCATTTTCTTTTGGGGTCTTTGCTTTGAAACTGTCTAATCAATTTTCAGTTTTCATTTTTATTACTTTTAAGAGGTAACCCAATTTGCCCATGGGGAATTGGGTGGCAAACCACTTTGGCTTCTACCATGCTAAACAGGGACACTGGGTATGGCAATTAGGGTACCCCTTCAGTGGGTCTATCTAAAAGACTCCCAAATTGCATAACTTTTAACTGTAGGGAGAAAAAAGTTCTTGACCAGTGCTTGGGAGATGAGAAGAAGAAGTAAAGGCAAGAATAGTTAGTATTAGAAGTTCTAGACAGGGAACCAGAAAAAATCAGAACAGAGTAAAATTTAAATATCCAAATCAAAGTCCATTAAAATTTCTGACAAGGGCTTCCAAGAATATCCATCTATTTGGTTCCTTTATTTGCTTATCAAGGCTGGACTCAAGAGTCATAATCTCAGGATTTGTTTCAGGTGCTTTGATAGCAGTTGGAGTGGCTACAATTAGTCTTCTAGACAGGGAAAGAGAATAAATTTAGCCATCATTTTAGAACAGTAGTGAATTGCCTCCCTTCCTGCAAGTGGGTATTACAGTATTTCAGACCAAGATTTGAAGTCTTACACCCTGAGCAACATTTTCTTATTAAGAACAAAATCATTAATGAGAAATAATAGTCTAAATAACATTTTACATGGACTTATAAATTATAGCAGCCAGTGTTTAGATGTTCTTCTTTCTTGCTGTTTGTGTTTTTACACCCCCACATTGTGATCTGTTAAAAAAAAAAAAAGTAAATGATGAGATGATAGGTATTTGGATAGATAGATGAGAGGGATCTGACTAGACTGCAAGTGGATGGACTTGCACTGGGGAACCTCTGGGGACACTGCCTTGACACAGTTGACCTTAACACCCAGGACAGAGTATATGGGTTCCAGCGCAGGGGCTATGGGAGGGTGCTGGTGGGGACAGGGCTATGAAGATGATTCACATTGCTTGAGATCTTCTGTATGAAATACAACAAAATTTAATAAAAAGAAATTTTAAAATAAACATTTTCCAAGTCTATGTATAACATCTCTAAACCTTTAAAGGAGACTTGTTCATTCAAGGGAACTGGAGAGATGGCTCAGAGGTTAAGAATGCTGACTGTTCTTGCAGAAGACCCAGGTTCGAATCCCAACACCCATATGGCCCCTAACAACTGTCTGCAACTCCAGGTCCAGGGGATCCGACAGCCTCTTCTGTCCTCCGTGGGCATTGCAGAACATGGGTGCACTTACAAGCATGCATAACACTCGTACACACAAAATAAAAATAAAACTTAAAAGGGAAGGAGAGAACTTGAGACAGGCTTATTACAGAGTTGGATAAAGTAGAAGCAACTAAAGGATATTTACATATCAGTGGAGTAAGACTTAAAGGATCACCACCAGACTAATTAGTAAAAAATATAAAATAAATATTCTAATAAAAGATTTATACATAAGGATTAAAATGACAGTATATTTCCAGAATAGAAGGGATAATGAAAATTTTAAACAGACTCATTAAAGGTCTGAACAGATTTATTGAGATGTAGAGTTGTTAAATTTAAGTCCACACCTCTGGCTTTTACTGCACACTGGGCTAAGTGGATGCAGACAAGTATTGGCTTACCTATGGCTCCTAAAAGATGTCTTTTATACTTCTCTGTATTATGCAAGTGTTACTTTTGGCTCTTTCTTTTGCCCATAACAAGAATAATTTTGCTCAAGGAAAACTAGGTCTTACCTCCTTGAACCAGATGTAAACAATGTAGAAGGAAACAGTTTTGGTGAAGCTTGGTCTGAATTCTGATCAATTTATTTCCTGTCCATATGTATGTGATATCATGCCTCCCTTCCTTCTGAAAACTGTGAATCAGGATATGTGAAACTAAAAGGAGACTGCTTCTGTTTGTAATAGAACACCCTTCATTTGAGACTCACTCTTCTGTTATAAAGTCCATTGCCTGGGCTGTGCCTAGTTAACTTTTGATGGCAAATCCCTTCCAGCCAATGTTTATTTTAGAATGTTTGGGTTTTGTTCAAGCTTTATCTATATATTACACAGTAGTTAAAGATACCAAGCTGGTGCAACTGTCCTTCTTGGATGGTTAATAACCATACTTAAAAGCCCATACTAATCTGATCAAAGGGACTTAAGGGACAGTTTTGTTCCTTGCCCTCAAAGGTCTAAGTCCCAGGGTCTATGGGAATCTCTTGATATGTCTGGTAGCTATGATGAGTCACTTGTCCTCTTGTTCAGGGAGGTTATGGAGACCCCACCAGAGGGCTGCAAAGAGGGTCAAATCAGAGGAAATGTTTCCACCATGCTTCCAAGCAAAGCCCTAGTGGAGCAGAAACTCTTGGTTTATCTTCACGTAGATGGAATTGGTAAAAGAAAGGCCCAAGGAGTCAGGGGATCATCCCAAGTCCATGTGACCCCCTGAGGACCAGATCCTCAAATGACCTTAAACTTAAAAGTAAATTGGTTAATTTGGGCCAAATGCATGGTCTTAAACACTCAAAAGGAAAGTATAACCAAAAATTAAAGTAATAAGTATATTTCTTTAAGAGTCCAAAAGTACCATGCTCTTTTTATGACTACAGCTCTGTAATATAGTTTGAGATCTAATATAGTAATCCCCCCAAAATTCTCTTTGTGCTCAGAGTTACTTCGGCTATCTGGGGTATTTTGGGATTCCACATGAATTTTAGAATGCTTTTTTTTTTTTCTAATTCTGTGAAGAATGTAGTGATTTATATTGGGATTGCATTGAATCTGTAGATTGCTCTTGGTTGGATGATGATCAATTTTATATTAATTACACCAATCCATGAGCACAGGACAGGTCTTTCAATCTCCTGGTGTCCTCCTCTATGTCTTCCTTCAGAGATATAAAATGTTCATTGTAGAGATCTTTAATATCTTTGGTCTTCCTAGATTTTTGTTTTTGAGGCTGTTGTGAATGAGCGGGTTTCTGTGAACTCTTTCACAGAATACTGGTTATTGAAAGGCAACTGATTTCTATAAATTGAATTTGCAACCTGCCAGTTTGCTGATATATCATCTGCAAATAGGGATAATTTGACTTGTTCTTTTCCAATTAGTACTCCTTAAATTCTTCTTCTTGTTTTATTTCTCTAGCAAGAGTTTCTAAAAGCATATTGAATAGGAATGGAGATAGTAGATAGCCTTATCTGGTTCCTGATTTTAATGGGAATGCTTCTAGTTTTTCTCCATGTAGAATGATGTTGGCCATAAGTTTGTTATGTATAGCTTTATTTATGTTGAGTAACACAATGCCAGTCAGGAGAAGGCTTCCTGTGACTTATTGATTAAGATAGTTCAAGAAACTCCCAAGAAACAGGCTCCCAAGTCCATGAATCAGGCTATTGTCACAGCCCTTGTGTATCTCCCAGAAATTGAAGGCAGGCACCTATTAATGAAGACAGGATATACTTCAGACATAGGTATTAGAGCAATGGCATTGGAACAGATGTGGAAGTCTCCTCCATGAATTTTAGCTCTCATAGTTTTAGAAGACACTAATAAAGCTGCTAAGGGAGAAAAGTAAATTGATGGTCCAACCCCAGCTTTAACCTAAGAACTACAAAAATGACCTAGAAGCAAACTATATTGGTGAAGTAGTGGCACTTTAATCTTGGGGGTAATCAACAGCTACCAAATTGGCCTTAAAGCCTTCTCGGTGGGAGGGAACCCATGTATGGCAATGCAGACCTAGTTAAATACACATGGCTGGAAAGGTCATAGATCTTAGAGACAAACCTAAACCTGTCACATTCCAAGACAAATGTAATTTCTTACTATATGCTAAATATTGATCCTTACATATACATACAAGTATGCCAGTCACTACTCATCAAAGAAGCTTCTTTTAATAGACAGAGAATATTACAGAGTTCCACAACCAGTGGCACAGAAAGAATAAATGTCTATGAAATCAACAGAGGGCCATGAAGACAAAAGGTCACAACTGTCAAAGTGTGGAGAATAAGAGACTGCGGAGCCTGGGTCTCTGGACAGGACTCTTATAACTTCACTTTCCCCAGGGACAATTGGGGAATTGTTGGCAGAAAGTTTGCAAGACCCAGGAGAGGAGGTTCATGACCATATGAAAACAGAGTGTTACAGGTTCCTGGGACCTTGCTCATATGAACTCACAGCAATGGTGTCAGCAAGCAAAAGACTCTGCAAACTCACTCAAACAACAAAAACCATCATAGAGCTTGGGAAATGGGCACAAGGGCACAACTTTGGTGAGGAACTATTGATAGCAGATCACTGTTGGGTGAAGGAGAGTTCAGCTTCTTTAAGGGAGTGCTGCTAGACAGGCTGAACAGACTCCAGTGAATGAATTCACACTCAGGGACATTTAGGTACATAAACTTGACTCAACATGCCTTATCATATATGATAAAATCATATATGATATATGAATTCTCATGGGTGGTCTATGGGGGGTATAGATAGGAAAGGGGGGCTAAATATGATTAGCATATATTGTATGAAGTCCACAAAAGTTCAATTAAATATATTAAATAATAAAAGAAAAATAAATTCATTTTCTCAAGTATTAAATCTATAACCCTTCAACAACCTTCTCATTCTTCTATTTAAAATTCTTCTGCCCTCTACTTCCTCAATAGTCCATTCTAATGTCTGTTATAGGTCTTGTTATAGTTTTTTGACTTGTTTAATCACTCATTTGTCCATGTCTTCCATTTGACAGGACTATCCAGAGAATATAGTGTATTTCCATGTCCTTTGCCCAAGACAGACATCCTGTACAGTTTGCTTTATGTTTAACACATGGTTTAAGGTCCATAAACACATGTTGACTATTTGAATAAACTGTGCTAAGCACATTCAAAATGCACTTTTGATCACCTGGGTATGTGTTCAGAACATGGACAGCTTAGAAAGTCTTGCTTCTTTTTCTTTTTCCTCTCTTCTTCAATTTTTCCCCACAGCAAGAATTGTAAAAGCTATTTAAATGGAACAAGCCATATCTCATGATTTGATTTATATTCACCATCTCTGTGCCTCAGGCAGTCAATTTTTTTTTCATTTCCTTCTATATTTGACCCAGTTAAGAACATGCATGACAGGTTTTTAAAAAACTCTTTGGCTAATAAAAAGATTGCTTGAAACCTCATTTCCCTCAGCAGGCAAATTGTTTAATTACTGAAATTGTTATTTAATATACAGTAGTATGAATTGTAAATTTGGAATAAATCTGTAACTGTTAACCAGATGTCCTCAGATTCTGTGTTGACAGTTTAGCAGGACATAGTATTTGTTAAAAAGCAACGCTTTATATTTTTCTACTGCTATATCTTTGTTAAGAACTTCCCACTGCAACTTACATTCTGTTGCATGTTATATAATCATGGAGGTCATGGTACGAATATGTCAGGACACTGATGGTGTCATGTGTTCATCCCTGACTCTTCAATGTGATACAATGATCACAGTAACCTAGATATGTCTCTCTTCAGACCTTCCATATCCCCATTACTACTGATAAATAAGTATCTGGAATGGTTCTACAGGGCGTAGTTTTCCATACCATTTACAGGAGTTGGTGTACACATTAGATTTTTTCTATAGTATGGACCATGAAAGGGTAAAGTATTATCTTTACCTAAAGCAATGAAGATCTGAGTCAATGAAAGATTACTACTTCATTAATCAGATGTGAAAAATCCCTACAGATTTTGCTGCCACTATGACAGTGTTTGAGGCCCTAGAGATATTTCTTCCTGTATCCCCTCTGTTGCAGACCGGTGGCCAGATGTCTGCAGCAGCTGGCCCTTCAGTGCTTCCTTCATTCTGGCCTTGCCCTGTGCTAGCTCCAGGGTGTCAGCTCTGCTCACTCTGAAGCCTTGCTCTGTGCCAGAGTCAGGATGTGCACTGTGGGATCCTGGCTGAGGATACACCGCACCATGAGACAGAGCAGATCTCACCTCACTTGGGTAGAATGTGTACACTGGATCTTACTTAAGAAAAGAAAAATATCCTAGAACATATGTGAAAATTTTCTGCTATGTCGAATAGGTTGAAAAATCCACAGATTACCTTAGTGGACATGAAAAGTAGTTTTCCTGTCTGTGGATGACTTCTTTAACTGATTCATGTGTCCTTAAATCCCAATACTTGAAGAAATCGATTCCAGAAAGTCACTTAGTTTTATACACCAAAGAAATAAGTCTTCCAGAATGGAACAATCCAAAATGTGTTGGTTGCTATTTCAGACAAGACACCTGTTATTAATTAAACAAGTACATACTTGTGATAACGGGAATGATGATAATGACTGCCTATGAATGGAGAGAGAAGGAGAGAGGTAGAGACAGGGAGACAGAAAGTGAGAGATAAAGAGAGAAAGGGGCAGAGAAAAGGAGATAGAGAGACAAAGAACAAGAGACAGAGAGAGATACACAGAGAGAAATGATATAGAGACAGAAGGGAATTAGAAGCTGAGGTAGGTATTTTTTACTTTTTAAATTTAAAAATTTATTTTATGATTTTATGAGTATGAGTGTTAGGCCTGCATGTAAGTGCACCAGTGTTATGCAATGCCCGTGGAGGACAGAAGAGGGTGTCAGATCCCCTGGAACTGGAGTTACTGATGGTTGTTAGCCCCCACGTGGGTGCTGGGATTCCAACTTGGTTCTTCTGCAAGAACAGTTTTCTTAACCACTGAGCAATCTCTTAAAATTAAATTGGCCTATTAAAGATTTCAGATACTTGAAAAAGTTAGAATCCAAGTTTTCTTGACTTTGTGCGTATATCTATGCTGTTACTTAAGTTCTGTAAGAGAAGATACAGAAATTTAGAGATACATTTTCAAAGTTTTTCCTAAGTGACATAAATAATAGAACTACAAAAATACTTAGTGGAAATGAACATCGATTACAAATTCAAATAAATACAAACTGTTATAGTAATTGTGAGGTCCACAGAACTCACAGATGTTGGATTGAACATTATTTTGGGTATGTCAGTAAAGGTAACTTTCAGTGAGGTTACCATTTGCAGCAATAGTTTTAGGAAATCAGTTGATCCTCCACAACATTACTGGGACACTTCAGTCTCTCAAAGGTGTGAATAGACATAAAGGTACAGTTAAGAAGAGTCTCTTAATTTTCTTACAGCTGAGACATTGGCTTTCTGCAGTAGAACTGTTGCTGCAGTTCGCACACTGGATCTTGTGATTTAAAAAAATATTTTATGTATTATTTGTATGTGTATGAGCGTTCTGCCTACATGTATGTCATTGAACCATGTGTGTGCATGTGATGTCCACAGAGTAGAAGGTGTCAGAAGCCCTGGAACTGGAGTTACTGACATTTGTTAGTCACCATGTGGGTCCTGGTAATTGAAACTGAGTCCTCTGGAAGAACAGCAAGTGTTCTTAACCTCTGAGCCATCTCTCCAGTCCCTGGATCTTGTGACTTTTATTGCTGCAGACAAGAGAACCCCTGTACCAGTAAGAAGCAAAAGCTGCATGCTCAGAGATCTCCTTGGCCTGAGCTACATGATGCTCTGTGCCCTCAACATTCCCAGGTCTTCAATTATTAACTTCATATTCTGAGATTTCCCTCCCTCCTTTCAATGTGAGGCCATCTACAAATCAAATTAAGCCAGAGCGACAAAAGGACTATGACAAAATTTATAACTAGAAGGCAAGAAAGCTGATTTGGGAATAAGTGTTTATTGTGCTTTATAACCAGTTATACATTACTCATAGTTGATAGATATTTTTAATTTTTATTGAATTTATAATTTGCATTTTTAAGACAAGATCTCAGCACCGGCTGATCAGGAACTCACTATGTAGACTGAGATGGCCTCAGTCTCCCAGAGATCCATCTGCCTCTGCCTTAAGAGTGCTGGGATTCAAGGCATGTGTCACCATGCCACTCTTGATAAGGATTATATGTATATAATACATTTATTTATTTATTTTCTTTTTCTTTTTCCACACTATGTATCGCAATATGACCTGCAAATCACTCAGCAGCCCAGGGTAGATGCTAGCTTATCCCAAGTGCTGGGATAAGAAGCCTGTATGTCCAGACTGACAAGTCAACTATCCCTCTTTCAAACTGAATACTCGTACTCTTTATAGCAACTCTTCTTTTAAATAATGTTAATTTAATTTTATTTATGTATATGAGAGTTTTGTATGCATGTACATAGTACAACTTTGTGTGCAATGCTTATAGAGGACAGAAGAGGGTATCTGATCCCCTGGAGCTGGAATTGAAGGCATGTGTAAGGCACCCCATGTGGGTGCTGGGAACTGAACCTGGGGTCCTTTGCAAGAGTAGCCAGTACTTTTAGCCACTAAGCCATCTCTCCACCCACCCTCCTCCACCCAAAGGTTTTTCTCTACTTCTATATGTATGTGTGGGTGCTTGTGGAGGTCAGAAAACGATGTCCAGTCCCCTGAAGCTAGAGTTAAAAGCATTTGTAAGTGACCCCATGTTGGTGATGGGAATTGAACTTGGGTCCTCTGCAAGATCAGGGTATCAGGTATCTTTTTGACATACTATGTTATCTTATTTTTCCCAGTGGTGGAACTTTGGAACTCCATGGCAGTTTTATTGTCAATATTTTGTGGAGTCTTCCTACTATTTCCTATAATTGTAGTAACCAGCACTCACTTAACAGTATGCTAAATTTTACCTTTCTTCACATTTTTTGCCTTGACTTCTAATCTTTAGTCTTCAATAATAGCTGTTTGGGGCTGGAGAGATGGCTCAGTGGTTAAGAGCACTGGCTGTTCTTGGAGAGGACCCAGGTTTGATTCCCACCACCCCCATGGCAGATAAAAACTGTCTGATAACTCAAGTTTTAGGGCATCTTATGCCATCTTCTGACCTCCATGGGCATTACACTACATGGATACACCTACCTACATGCACACAATACACTCAAGCTCATAAAATAAAATCATAAATATTTTTTTTAAAGAAAACAATAGCTATTTATTTATCTTACATGTTGGTATGACTCTACAACCTATGTAAAGCCTATGCTAATATACTGGTTTCTGCTCCTCCATAAAGAGTTGAGTGACCCTTAATTCTTATCGGCATTGGTGCCCTTACTGCACTGACTTAACAAACCTTGCCTCCTTCTCTTATGTGTTCTCCGCAAACCCTTGTTTGATCACGTTGATAGGTCTCACAACACTGATATGCTTTTTCTTTTCCTTTCCTTTTTTTTTCCTTTTCTGTTCTTTTACCTTTGGTATTAGGAACTCGACTCAAGGTTTTGCACATACCAAAAGAATGTTCTAGAGGTGTGCTGTATTGAAAACCATACTGTGAAGTCATTTTAACTTGGGAACTGATCTGTTAAAGAATGTATTATAAGGTGATTACAGAAGACAATGTGCTTTACTTTCAGGCATGCTTTATGAAGGGCTTCACCTAGACTTCAGATCACAGCTAGCTAACTTGCTTTAAAATGTAAAGATGATCTTTTTGTTAGTTTTTGCAGTCCCTGGAGATTTGGGTAAAGATAATAAACTCTTCCATTGAAGTCCAAGAGTCAAATAAAGATGGAAATTGTCATAATCATATTGTAATGATATATTACATCTATCTTTACATACTAGCTTGATGACCTCTAATCTGTAAACCTAATGGATTCATATTTCACAGTTATAGTAAAAAATGCTTAACATTTTAAATAATAATTCAATTGTACAATATAATTATTTTAAAATAACTTTTCATTAAATTATGCAGTTGCTAAATTATACTTTAATGAAAGAGATCATTAAAAAGAAAGATTGTATTGTGACAAATCTACATGTAAATCTCCTTTTCATAAAACTCTGCATGTGCTGTTTCATAACTGCAGAATGTGATGATTTACACATTTCATCTGTTTGGAAAACCGTCATCCATTAGCTCTAAGAGCATCTCTGTTGTGTCTTTTACATCCCATCCACAGAAAATGCATATTAGATATGGATTAAGGTTCTTTGATGTCTCATGACCTTCCAAATGTCCATAATACGTTGATTTTGTCACTTCGTGATGTGTGGTAGTTAAGGGCATCTATCTTGTGTTAGCAGTTTTTTCTATCTTTGGAAGTCAGTCAGCTGTTAAGATGTCTATTAAAGCATGAATTTATGAGTGTATATATTTTTACTTTTTTGATTGGTTAACAAGTACATTAATTATGTCATGTCTTAAAATTGCCATCTTCTAAGATTCCTGAATGATCATATAGAGCATTCAGTAATCAGTGCCTGAAAATTCCAGTTGCTGGAGCAATCCAGACATGTATACCAGCAAATCATTGTTTCTCTTGAATTTCAGGACAGCTTTTCACTTTGCTGTTTATGAAAGATCTGTGAGCATTCTCAGGAGCTCAGGTTGACAAATTAAGGATACATTCTTCCTGAGAAAGTTCAGTTTGGCTCCTGTTACTAAGAGATGGGTGCAGTTAAACTCTGAGGCGATAACATCATTTTAAGAGGAATGGATGAAGTTTAGAAAAGTTCTAGGGTACATTCCTTGTCACTGTGATAGTCCTGATCTTTTTGTTATTCTGTTGATCTCTGATCCCAATAGCTGCAGATGATATGAACTCTCAGCACTTAGATTTGCTTCTACTTCCTGTCTTGGGTATTTCCCTTTCCTTTCTTTTTCTTTTTAGAGAATTTCATCATGAGTACTTCACTTACATCAACTCCTCTCCTCCCACCTCTCCCTGTAACTCTTTCCACTCTGCCCCATTCCCTCTCAAAGTCTGGGCTTTTCTTTTACTATGATGATTTCATGTATACCTGTGTGTGTGTGTGTGTGTGTGTGTGTGTGTGTGTGTGTCTATTTCGTGATACTCATATGTACACATGTTTAAAGCTGAGCACTTGAGACTGGCTATCCTATCAGGGACTCAGGGACAAGAAAACTGAGTCCCGTGTATTAGCAACACTGATTATCATGGTTGAGCAACATTTCACATAGTCTCATCCCTAGACAATTTTCAATTTTCTTTTGCAAAATTGTAAGTGAAATTAAAAAAAATATTTTAAAATCCATGTTGCAAGCAATTTGTTACATACCTCTATTTTAGTATACTGGGTCAGTAAACAGACTCAAAGTCAAAATCTTTATTAGGTACTATTTTTACGTAAACAATGAAATCATAATATTTAAAAGACAAATAAGTGTAAAAATAGACATGATGCCTCAGGAAAATAAATATTAAATAAGCTATAATCTTTTAAAGGATGCAATCATAAAATAACATGATATTAGAGGGCTGGCTATACAGTATGTGGAAGCATATAGAATTAAATTTTTCTTAATAATGTCACTGAGAGATTTTCTTTTTCCTGTTGTGTAAGACTTACAGATCAAAGGTAGAATGAAGTATCTGTGAACATTGTATAAGATGAAAACATAGCAGATTCTTAGTCACTATTTGGTCCCTAAGCTCATCAATAATGATAATAGTTTGTAATGATATTTTACAAAAATAAGTTGTTTTCTGAAAACAGTAATTTTGTGTGCGCATAAAATTATCCATCATTAAAAAGCATTTTCATTTAGGGAGGATTAACATTAACATGCTTTTACAAAGCAAGATACATTAAAACAGAGATATGAGATATTTTCAAATATAATAAATCAGCTGATTTTTTAGTCAGTATTTATTCAAAAGATTGTTTCTATCGAAGTACAGAAGTGGTAGCATTGGAGAAGCCAGTAAATTTTCTTTTAGTTGCAAAAAGATCATAGCATATGTTGCCCAATTTTCTATATGTTTGTTTATATCAATCATTCTCTACTGCATAAAATACAAAATCAGGTGTAATTTGAACAGAAATCAGAAAAAAATCTAAACTTTCTATGCTTTTATTAAAGGAGTACTTCTGAATAGACAGTGCTACAGTGTTAAATAATGTTAAATTGGACACTCAAATCTACAATCAGTACTAAAGGTTTTTTAACCATGAAAAATAAATAAGCCCAAGCACTTTGCTTCTTTATAATACTGAAAAAGAACTTTGGGTTTCATGGCAATAAGATGAAAATGTTACAAAATTTTGATTGTATCAAAAAAATTGAAACAATGAAAATTATCTGGTGAAATATTGCCTATAACTCTACCGTTTGATCTTCTCTCTCAGAGAAAAGGAAATAAGCTCATTTTAAACATTTGCCTCCAAATTTTGGTAAATTGATGATCTGTGCTGTCTGTTCTGAGACCTGATATAATGCTGTTGGAAGCACGATTATCTACTAAGGAAAAAAGAATTTCTTCCAGGTCAAAAATAAGAGAAGCACTGTTTGCCTTAGGACTGTTATCCTCTGTTGTTTCACCAAATAAACTTGATTCAGAATTTGTTAAAAAAAAATACTAAGCCATTTAGTGAAATTGGTCTTTCCTTTGACCTGCTATTATGAATTACACTGATTTATCAATGAATTAATGTAATAAAATGGAACTAACTGTCAAATGCAATCTTTAAATATAAAGTAATAATGAGAGAAGCACATCCAGGAGAGTGGTTCCCTAGTAGAGTGCTTGCCTAGTGTGCTTAGACCCTAGGTTCAGATCTCAGTACTTCAGAATAAAACTAACAACTGAACAAATAATGAAGGAAAAGATTTTCAAAATAGACTTGTTAAATGAAATCCAGTTGTTTGTTTCATACTCCTCAGATTTCATTTCATCGCCTATTCTTTGATGCAACTATAAGAAATGGATTAGAGAATCATAAATCCTGACCTTAAGATAAATATTTTTTAAATTTTTATTGAAATTTTCATACAATACATCTTGGTCATATTTAGACCCCCTCCTCCATCTGAACCCCACAGTCCTTCCTATCAGATTTCATGCATTAAGATAAAATCTTAAAGTTTCTGTCTTTCTGCCCAATATATACATGAGTAAAATGCCTGTGTATATTTGTCATTTTAGATGGTGAAGGATGTAAGTTTATCTTTTTTCTGTAGTAGATATTTCTAATGTCTGTGGTTTATAATTCTATGTATGGGAAGATGATTAATATTCATTTGTTGTCAAATTCTTTACAATTAAGTGACTAGGAATTTGCAGAACATTCAAAATAACCTCTTAATCTTTGCAGAGAAATGCTGGAGTCAGGGCAGCAGTGGCTTAAGCTCCCATTGTCTGTAACCTGCCTGGGTCTGCTCCCTCTTCTATACTACAGAGTTGAGGGTGGCTCTCTTCCCTGGTCTCATAGCTTGGTCCCTGTGAATGTCCTCCTGATTCCCTCTAACCGATTTTGCTAATCTAACTTCATCACATTACACACCCGGCATGGCACTCTTCCTTGCCTTTATCTTGGAGAATAACTCCTGTCTTGGGTCCAGATGGGGCACTTTAGAATCATGTTGACCATAATGTCAGGGATGGAGGTTTTCAGAAATTCGTATATTTCCCCACATGCCTGCCTCTCATCAGCCTAGTTTGATGGATATTGTCCTTACCCACAAAGCCAGCCCTTCCACTCTCTCTACTGAAAGAATGCCATGCTGGTGTTTCTACATTCATTTTCTAATACATGACAGAAGCTACCAAGATTACTTAAATTGATGATCAGTTGATAGATAATTATATTACATATGTTTATTACTATAAGTGGACAAATTAGAAGTGATTATCATAATTTAAAATTTTACAAACATTCACAACTTCTGTATATGAATTAGTCCACATTTGTCTGAAGGTATGTTGATTATTTTTGGAATAAGGGTTTAATGTTCTTTATGGTACTTTTATTATATGATGTATGGTATATACTTTGTTAGAGCAGTAGCTAAAAATAAAGATATTTGGCATACAGATGTTATGCAATTTTGGACAATTTTTGAAGTATATCTCTTAAAGTTACATTACACTGATTTTTCATGAACATTTTCAATGGCAACAATTTTACTCAAATTTGCTGAATACACTTATACAAAATAAACTAACATGAGTGATGTTCTAGTGTCCCTTCATTAGCATTGTATTTCTACTGTGTAAGAAGCATGCTTTCAACTATTTATTACAGTAATTAGATTGACTATTCCTCATACTTCTCATTTTCCTTGAAGAACTACTTCATGTAATCCAATGTAATGGGAACATTGGGGAACTTACTATATCCTTAACATTTGTGATAAAGTACTTTTAAAGGATGGTATACAAATATTTTACCATAAACTTAGAGTCTATCTTTTACCTTATTCCATTTATAAAAAAAAACATTTAACTTTTGCAATATGTATCATATTCATAATTTATTATGTGCTACTTTAGCTTACTGAGATGCTGGAAGCTGGACTGTACGAACCAAACCCCACAAGTGAAACCTGTGCTTCTCTGGGATGATCAATGCTGTTCTGATGGGGCTGAAAAATCAGCTGTGAGTGACAAGAGACCAATGTTATTGAGGTGAATCTTCTGGGAAGTATTTCCTCAGGGTCATCACACAGAAGATGTGTTCCAGAGAGGGCGAAGGTCTTATCTTAAGCTAGAAGCTGGATTTAGTAATGCATAACAGTCTACTAGATGCTACTGTTATTGATAGCCTGAAGGGGTCATAGAAAGTATCTCAGGCTTGTCACTCTTAGAGACCAGGAGAGTCCTTTGGTAAAGGTACAGTCTTAGTTTCAAGGAGACACCAGCATATTGGATATGCAAGGATCATGGGATGAACACCAACAGGCAGTGACAGGTTTGGGAGAGGAGCCAGCCTAAGCCTAGAAGACAACATGTATGTGTTATTGATGGCAGAGCCAGAGAAGTGGAGCTGCTTAAACCCTTGGAGCTAGAAGACTGTGTGTGAATCTCAGATGTCCAACACTGAGCTATATTCCTGGGTATTCATTTTACTTAAGTGTGCTCAGTTCCTCCTTTCTGATATGACAGTATGTAACTTATTTTAGATTTTACAGGGCTAAATTTGATTACATACAGTTGTATGAAATTTACAAAAGCTCAATATATTTTTAAGTTGAATTGTTTTATGTTGTAATAATATTAATATGGGATCTTGGGAATAAGAAATGAAAATGTTGTGGTTTATCTATGATGTGTTTGTGTGTCAGGTTGAAAAGGGGTCAATGGTGATATATGGCTTCATTTGTCAACTTTCGTGGGCAGTTTGTTGATTGTTAAGTGATGAGGGATGGCTTAGTCCACTGTGGTTGGTGCCACCCCTCAGCAGGTCATCCTCTGTTGTATAAGAAAACAGGCTGAGCATAGGACAGGGAATCAACCCAGTAAGCAGTGTTCTCCATGGTCTGTGCTCTAGGTCCCTGTCCTGAGTTCTTGTTTTCCCTTAATGATGGACTGTGAGCTCTAAGCCAAATAAACCCTTTTCTCTCCAAATAGGTTTTGGTCAATGCTTTTATTTTATTTTTTATGTGTTTGAGTGTATTGCCTGCATGCATGTAAGTGCAAGAGTGTCATGCAATGTCCACAGAAGTCTAAAAAGGAAGTCAGGTCTCCAGGAACTGGATATGCAGACAGTTGTCAGCCATCAGGTAGGTGCTGGGAACCAAACCTAGGTCTTCTGCAAGAGCAGCCAGGGTTCTTGGTCAGTGTTTTTATCACAGCAATAGGAAGTAACTCAGATACATGTCAATGTGTGGGGGGTAAATTTCACTAGGTTCCACCTCAAAATGAAAAGCCACAGGCAATCAATGGATGCTGAGGGAAGGGAATCACTCTTCTCCATGGACTACCTCCTTGAGAGGTTAACTAATCACAAGTGGGTAGCCCTAAACATAGGTACCCAAGAGCACCACTAAACTGACTCACTGAAACATATGTGTATGTTTATAAATGTATGTTTTTTAAGTAATGATAATAATCAAAGAGGACAGGAAATTGAGGGGGGTAAAGAAGACGACACTAATGAACTTCTCAGTTCTCAATAATGAAGCTCCCTCATGCAGCAGAGGACCAGGAACAAAACAGGTCACAAATGGCCAAAGCCTAGAGATCAAGAGTCTGCTGAATGAAGGTCCTTTGATAGGACTTCTTTATTAAACTTCACCCACCTAAGGCTCAGGGACCATTGTGAAACAGGGGGAAGAAAGATTGCAAGAGCCAGGAGAGGAGATGCATGACCATCTGGAAACAGAGTCCTACAAGCTCCTGGGAAACTGCTCATATGATTCTATGGCAATGGTGTCAGCATACACAAGTCCCATGCAAACTCAGGCAGACAAAAAATAAATAAATAAAAACAACAAAAAACAAACCCAGCACAGAACTGGGGAAATGAACAGCAGACATCAAACTTATTTGAAGAAATATTGACAACTGATTGCTGCTAGGTGAAGAAGAGCTGATCTGCCCTAAACAATGACCTCTAGACAGGCTGACTAGACCTTAGTGGATGGACTTGCACTGGGGAACAACTGGGGACACTGATGATACAGTGGCCTTAACAGGGATGAAAGAGTGTATGGGCTCCAGTGTGTGTGTGTGAGGGGGGTGTTTATGGCAGGGTGCCAGTGGGAAAAGGGTTATAAAGATAATTAAGATTTCTTGAGATGTTGTGAATGAAATACGCAAAAACTCAATAAAAACAAATTTAAAATACAATAATAAATAAAATATTTTAAAAAATAAACAAGAAATTGAGAAGAACTGTGGAAGACATGGGAAGATTTAAAATGGGGACTGGGAGGGTAGAAATGACAGAAATACAACATATGAAAGCTTCACCTTATAAAACCATTAAAAAAGAATTCCAACAAAGAAAAATGCTTACAGATCACTTGAACAAATATATTATCATAGATACGCTACATGTACACATATACAAAACACGTATTGACTATTAATTCTTTGTTAATATGTCAACATAATTATTTAGCTCTATTAATCAGAGCTATCATTTCTATAGTTATATAATATGAGGCCATATTAGGCAAACTTCTTTCACTCTGAACATATTTTCAAATACCTACTCTTTTTAAATGACCTCCTTTTGAAATTGTGTCCAATCAACTTTATTGACAAATAATTCTGGCATAAGTTTTCCCTTCAGTTACTGACTAAGTCCTTTTATGTCAGAGTATAGAATTGCATAAGCAGCACTGTGTCATTTCCCTTTCCTCATTGAAGTTAAAAGGGAAGAGGACAAATGCTATACTAAGCTGGATTTATAATTAAGCTTTCCCTCCACTTGACTCATTTGCATTTTCTTTGTATTTTCATTTATCTTCTGCTGCATTTTGTCTGTTTCTGTCATTTTCACTGCCGATTCATAGTGAAGAGTATAAATAAAACACCATACAATACATAGAAGTAAATTTTAGTAATGTCTATGTAAACACATTTAATGTGAAATAATAAATATCATGGCAATCTAAGTTGATGTCCAGCAACACTGCAAAATATAGCTGACAGATAATATTGATAGATGATAGACAGACAGACAGATGGATGTATAGAGAGATAGGTGGACAGATAGATAAATGAATAGACTCATTCGAGATCAGTAAAGGGATAACTTACTTCAGAAAAGTAAAGTAACTGGAGAGAAATTGCTAGTCTGTTCAAAACTTTGCATGACATTTTGGTTGGAGCTATATATATTTTTATAAATCCAAGTAGGTGAACCACGTTCCATGGATGGACTCATATCCAAGAGTATATAAGCAACAAAATTGGAATGGATGTCTTAAAAGAGGACACAAATTTAGGTGAATAGGGAAGGGAAAATATAGTGAATGAAGGTAGGGCACAGGATGAGTATGATAAAAATATATTGTATGAAATTCTCAAAGAGCTAAAATTCAGGAAGAAAAGAATCCAAGCAAGCTAAGTAATGAGATTGTGATATTCAAAAATTAATGTTAATTACTTGATTTTGCCTTGAGGAATGTTACCTTATAGCTTAGAAGATAATACAGATATTATCACTCATTTATATGCACAAAGATAATTTAAACAAAAATATGTAAGCCTGTCCTTTTAAAAGATAGAAGCTCAGGTGTTGTGCTATAATGAGCTTCCGCAGATATTAAAGTTATGCCACTCGTCACTGTAGTGGCATATTTCATTGAAAGTGGCAACACATTGATTCACCAAGATTTTTAAAATTCTGCCCTATACTATTGAGAAGGGATTAGTTGAAGGAAAACAATGAGATTACATAAATATTGAGCTGTTGTCAATGCATTAACATAATGAATTAATAGAAAATTATAAGATGAAGGCAGCATTGTGGTTAGCTATTTGTGAGAGAAACAGGAATTCACCTACGATTTGTGCATCTTCAGGCAAACTTTTATTACCTTCGGGTATAAGGGTTATATGAAGAATTATAGAAATAATGGAGGGGACAGATAAATTCAGGGCAACTGTTCTGGAACATGCCCTTGCAGTCTTTATTCTGCAAACCTTGCATCTAAAAATAACTTGACTTTTTGGATTATGTTACACAAATCCCAAAGCAGGAACTGTCTTTAATCTTACAAAGTGTAGAGTAAGGAGTTTAATCTTCACTGTTTCACCATGACTTCCTGTTCAATTTCAAAGTATGGTAGAAGTTTGCCTTGAGTAACATTTGTTGTGGAAAGAGTTTTACTTAAAATCCTGTGTCTGATTTTGAAATGTCACATTTTATAATGCAAACATGAATTATCATTGAGGTTTTCAATGGCACCACAGATAAAATATACCTGGATTTCTAGGTAAGAACAGAAACATGTGTGAACTAACAGAAATGCAAAAGAGGTGGCAAATTATGTTTCCTTTTAAAACAAAGCTACTACTTTTTCAATTTGAAATTGTATTAAAAAGTGAGCCTTTCTGAAAGAAATTATACTTTATAATGAAATGGAGATCATTCTTAAAGGTTAAAAAGTCATTCAATTCTATGTCTTACAGGGTTGATACTGAGTTCAATATTGTATAACTATATTAATTCAACTGTGAACCTAAAAAAATTATAGCCAATTTTGAAAGAGATGTATCTTTGCACTGGAAATTGTTATTGAAAATGTTAAAGCTGTAATGAAATGCTTCATAGAAAAAATAAAAATACATTAAAAATATGGATGGTAGATTCTCCTTTATTTTGACAATAAAATAATGATTTCTCTTTAAAAAATTGAATTAAAATTTTAAACTTCTTTAAACTTGCCCAAGAAGAGAAATATTATTTCCATTTCTTCATTCACATAGATAACTGATGTAAAGAAAGAGAATAATGATTTTAACAAAAAAAAATCTGAACAGAATGTCTACAGTGTTTTATTTCCATTCACATGTGGAAGCAGGTGATGTGGGTTTAATAGAAGGGAGTGGGATAACTGCCAGAGGCTAGGAAGGGTAGAGGTAGCAGAGCAAAGGGAGGTTGGATTAGGGGGAAAAATCCAGCTAGACAAAGGAATAAAGCATTGTGCTTTATAGATAGGAATAGTTTTTTTTTTTTTTTTGCATAGTTTTTAGATTTGAAATGTTGACTCAGGTAGTTAATACTTGTTACAAATTTGGAAAGTTCTTATTTTCCCTAATAACTCAAAACTTTAATATACTTTCTTTTGATATGATGTTTTAAGACTGTATTTATATTCATATTTCCATGTAGTATTTTGAGTAAATTTAAAACTGTAGCTAGGATATAGTATTTTAACAAGTGCTGGCTAAATTTCATCAATAAAACCTGTAAATATTTATCATTGCTTCATTTTTCAAATACCATAAAAATTATAAATGCATTTTTCTTTAAGGTGGACTATTTGTGTTATTACATCACCAGAAAAAAATATGACACAATATTACTCAACTGATATTGCATATATCTGCATTTGCCTTGTATTATTCATTAAATAGTAGCCAAATACTTTAAATAACACTGAATTTAAACATCTTCTTTTGAATGTTTATAATACACCAAATAATATAATGAATGAAGCATTTGTTTTTATTGTGTTAAGATAACTTGAACTCAGAGTCTGACACATACAGTTCTTCTAACCACTAAGCTCTCTCTCTGATCCTGTATTTATTTTATTTTTGAGACAGTCTCACTAATTGCCCAGTTAAGTCTTGAATTTACAATCTCCCTGTCTCAGTATCTAAGTGCTTTGGATTACCTGCCTAATCTATGAGGCCTGGTAGTTGTAAAATCTTGATTTAACCTAATGAGAAGAATCTGCATGTTTAATTCAAATATATCTTTATTTCCAAGATAATAATTCAAGCTAGTTTTACTTTATATTATTATACACAAATATAACTATTTCATGTTATGTGTTCTCTAGGAATATACACACAGATATTGTCATTTTATTTTATGAAGATTTATGTCTTTCAGATAACAGTTCAAAATTTTTCCTTACCATCATATTATAAGCAGTTTTACATTTCAAGTATATTTTATGATACGAAGTTAATAGATCAAACTTGTATGCGGATTCAGTTAATAATTGTACTCTTGTTGATCATCAAGAGATTTCTACATTTTGATATGAGAAGTAATGCAAATATAAACAAGTTTGAGCTGTAATTAGTATGCAAATCTCTAATTCCTTAGGCAAATGCATTTCCAGAAATAGAATCACATGACTAAGCTTCACAGAACCTTTGATTATTTCTAAAATAGGCATTGCATCAGAAATATATGTATAACTCAGTAGGCAATCTGGAGCTGCTGTCTATTTGTGTAGTTACAAGGTGACCCTGGGAAACTTTGAAAGGGGCTGGATGTTCATTTTCAGCTTTGGTCACTAAGGCCCATACTATCCCAGCATCACGGATCCTGTAACAGATATTTCTGAAACAATAAGAAGTATGACAAACACTAGTCAAAAATCAAATAAATAAGGTATTGTGATGTGGTACTGTCAACTTCACTATTTCATGTACAGATGGTATAAAATGAACAGGAAATAGCTGGGCGTGGCGGTGTCCATCTTTAATCCCAGCACTCAGGAGGCAGAGGCAGTTGGATCTCTGATAGTTCAAGGCCAGCCTGGTCTACATAGTGAGTTCCAGGACAGCTGGGGCTACAGGGAGACCCTGTCTCAAAAAGACCAAAAAAAAAAACAAACAAACAAACAAACAAACAAACAGAAGAACAGGAAATGATCAGAATGTGCACCTCCCAAGATTCCAATAGTGTCTGAGGCAATCTGTGTCTTCAGATGTGCTTGTTTGGGTAATCTTTACATAATTTTGAACAGCAAGTGCACTCTGATATATAGTCAGTATTTAAATATTTAGTTATATTTACTATCTTCATTGTAGATAGTAAAATAAGTTAAAATTGACTAAGGAAAATGTTTTATGGTAGAATATTAAAAAATCTAACTTTCTTACTGAAACAGATTAAATCAGAATTATAATCATTTTGGTAGTTTATGCATGGTTCTTTTTTCAATGTAATATTAAAATAAATGATAGCTCTGTGAAACATCCCAGCTAAAATTTAAGATTAACCTATTCTGCTTCTATTTTTATGAACCTTACCAGGAACATACCCCACCTCATTCCCCCAAAAAGAGATAAATAGAAAAACATGTAAGACTAAATCAGGATTTGAAATGGGAATAAGGTATTTTGATAAACCAATTAAACATATTTCTTTAGGGTATGTTCATATCTGGTTTCAATTCTCAGCATGAAAAATGGGAAAAAAACATAAAAGAAAATAGAAAGCATTTTTCTAACACAATATTTAAAACATTCTCTCTGCTTATTATGTAGAGAGTTTTAATATCCTGGGGCACTGCATATGCAAAAATTTATATTTTTAAACCTCTCTTTTCCAAAATGATAAAGAATACTTCTAAGCATAGGTTTGAAATGATAGTTCATTAGTAGTTACATATGGGCAATGCCTATATAATAGTTGAAACCTTAAAATTATCTGTGAATTTAAAACTTTCCCACATCCTAGTATGATAATACACAGAATTTTGAAACCAGATTGAGCTATAAAGTGAGATGGGGTCTTAAAAGCAAAATACAATAGGTGAATACGAATATCTTCACATCATTCTGCAAACTTTTAGAAGATATTAATTTTGTTAGTGACTGATTCAAATGAATGGGTAAACATGTACTTTAATACATGATGGTAATGTTCTCACACAAATATGTATAGATACTTTAATGTATAGGAAGAGAGAAGAATTATATTTGGAACAAGATAAACGATTTGAGAAATAATGGGGACTTAAAATAGTTCTCCACTGAAGATTACTCTGGAATTATAATTCCGACTTAAATCATTAGCAAACCTAAAGTTTCTGCCACTTGGAGAGCATGGAATTTTCATTAATGCATGTATTTGTCCAACCCATGAATTGGAATTTTTCTTGATTCTATCCTGAGGAAAACACTGATAGAGTGGCTACTCATCTGGGTTTGTGATTTTCTGATTTGCTCCCTAAACACTCTACTGTCCTCCTGCTTTTAAAGTCTCAGCGGCGAGAGTCTCATTATGATCCACAGCTTTACAGCACTTAGGCTTTAGAGAAACACTTCAACAGCCGCTGCTGTGAGCCTCCATCCCAAAGGAGATTTTGCATTTCTCTATTATGAGTCTGACATTGAGAAGGCAAGGAAAATCTTGCCATTCCCCTATTTCGTAATCTTCGGGATGAGATGTTTGTATTACTGTACTCACGTCTTCAAGATGAGATAGCTGAGCATTACGGAACGCCTGTCAAGAATGCTAACTACAAACAACTCTAATTTGTATGTTTTCCTTGTGAATTCACCAGTGTTTTGCTTAATGTTAAGTTGGATCTCTGGGAATGAAAGCTTGGATTGGTAGCATTTGGAAATTTCTGTGGTGTAAATGATCCATCTTGAGTGATTTCATACTGCCCATATGATGCCATTGAATTTAGAGTTCTGGCATCTACTGTATAGCCTGTCTTTCAAACTTAAAGAAATATTCTGTGAGAATACACCACTTATATGTTCTTCGTAACTTTGGCAATTTCTGAAATTTTAGGGATATTAGAATTTAGAGATTTCTAATTACTTTGTGAATTCATAAGGGTGACCGGCTTGTTGTAGTCTCAGTTTTTAACTGCATCAAACAGATAAAATCTATGTAGAACTGCAATTTTACGTTTCAATGTCTACGCTTTTGCTTGCACTCTAAGGACGTTTTCATATCAAAAGTCACTCAGATAAACTCTTAGTGGAAGAAATTGGGACAAAGAATTTCTTCCGTTTAGCTCTAATATGAGTATAAATATAAAATGAAAACAAATGGATTTAATATCAAACAAGAGTGCTATGAAATTTCAAAATTTTATTGGTGGAATATTTTGATCATTTAAATTTCAGCATGAGAAGCTTTTTCTCAATGATAATTTATTAAGGCTTTTATTTTTAAAAGTCACAAAAATATTCACAGACATTAATAATAATTTAAATGATTGTAATGGAAAATGGTTTTGTGTTGTTCACCTGGCAGCTTAGTGTTAGACTTAATGATGTTATTTTAATTACAATCAATTGTGTTTTTTTTTTTAAATAACTTATTTCTCCCTACTAGAGCCAATAAGATGCCTCTCATTTTGAAGTGGGAGGGATAATGGTCTCCCCATGAAATAACTCTCAAATGCCACACATTTCAGCACAGGAGTCTTGAAATGGGCAGTCAATTCCTGCCCTTTCCCTCCCCCAGAAACATAGGAAAATTTTGCTCACTCATTCTCCTGTGTGCTACCCTCATCCTTCTCACATTAATGTTCTGGTATTTATTACTATCACCACCGTCCACCTTTACATTCAAGTACACTTTTGCATACATAGTCCATCTTGGATCTTCCCAAACAAGGTATTTCAAAATTATGGAAAATGTACATTAAAACACAATCCTATGTTGTGTTGTGAAAACTATTTCATAATCATCCATAACAAAGGAAAGACACACAGGCAATGTAAAATGAAGCCTGTATTCTAAGTGCCAGAAATAAGAGCATTGTAATCACCTCTCCAGAGATGTATAACAATATGTAAATAATATTTTATTTAATAATTTAGCTTACCTCCATAACATAATGAAATAATTATTCAAATATCTTAAAAATCTGAAATATTGTTTTTGATGATTTACATGAGAAAATGAAGTTATTTTTAGCAAATATGTTTGCAAATTTTTAACAGTGACTCAGATAGATAAGCATCTTCTCTCCTGATATTATTTACTAGAAAAATCCTTCAGGATAAAATTCTTAGTGTGGCTTTCTTTTGTAAAGTTTATGCTTTCATATATTCAACTATTTTAATGTTTATTTCTTAAAGCCTCACTTGTATATGTTAAAATTGAGTTCTGAGCACACACTTTCATGTGCTGCTGTTTCAAATGGTAGTGCAGTAAGAACTCTATTTGACCAAAAAAAAGTAAAGTATTGAAGAAAATAGACTTATTCTGTAATCAATAGTAAAAGCAACAGAAATTTCTAGATGGTCCAGCTACTGGCAATCTTTAGAATTCTTAAGATTATTAATTCTGAAGAGATGAAGGAGACAGTTGTTCTATATAAATATTTCATCTTATGAAATATTAAGCTGTGCACTACTTCTTGGCTTCAAACTCTGATGAAATTTAAGTAGAAATATTTGACAAGGCCAAAAAGGGTTTGACTGCAGAACAGAAGGCTGAGGTTATGAAAAATGGAAATCTCTTCATGCTACTGTCTGTTATTTGCTTATCCCTGTCACCATGATTTAATACTGACTTCCCTGGGCTTCCTCCACATGTCACTATATCTAAAAATCTCCTTCAATCTATTCCCGGTATAGTTTTATTTGAAGTGATGTGCACTAGGAGGCATACTAAATCTTCACACCATTTTTTTTTTGTATTTGTAGTGCTAGGCACAGTGATTGAAGCAGGACAGTCATTCATAACTCTTCTTCAATTATTGAAATGATTATGAATTTAAATTTTGTGCCATGTGTTCTTAGAGTTTATTTCTCCCAAATGATTTCAACACAAGTATTTCACCAAATAGTAATAATTTTACATCACTTCTGCCACTTAACATTCCCCTGCCACCCATTGTCTGTACACATTCACTTAGGTCACCTCAAAAGGCATTTTGTAAACCTACTCAGTAATAGTCAATACATCACTGTTATTTATGTATGTGCCTTTTGTAGAATTCTTATTATAATCAATGAATGAATGAGAAATTGATTGTGAATCAAGTAATTAACTCCCCATAATGCTAATATTCTGATGGCAGTAAAATCATCTTGAGCCTACTATATAATATAACAGGAGGAACAAGAACACAATGGAAGATTGGGCTAAATAAAACACATAGCACAGGTTATCTCCAGTGACATTCAATTTCAAATATATCAGCAGTCACTAGCTTCCACTAGCATGCACATGGTCTGTTCCTCCCTCTTCACCCCATTCAAATCCCAGTCACTCAAGTGTCCTCCACATTAAAAATATTCAAGAAACAACATTATGAGATTATAAGAATATAAGATTCTCCAGAACATTTCATAGTTACTGTGAAAGTTGAGCCAATTTGCAAAAGTCTCAGAAGAAAAGCTATTATAAAATATAGGGACAGAGAGCGCTGAGATCTGGCCTCCCTATGGCCTCCCTCTGGCAGAAGCCTGAGAATTCAGGGGACTGCCTAAGAGCATCTGGATCCTGCCTCCAAGTGATGGTGACCTTACCCTAATTGCACCATACCCAACCCCCTACCTGGGATTTAATGAGGCTCCTCTCAAGGCCCCAGAGAAGATCTGGCTTTGGTAGGCAAAGACTGAGATCCTAGCAGACAGCCTGACAGACTGGGTTTCTACCTCCATTGGTGTAGTGGCTCTGAACTCAGCAGACCACCAGAGAGTGCTGAGTTCTGACCTCCCTCGGTCTCCCTCTGTTACAGGGGCTGAGCACACAGGAGACTCCTGAAGAGCACCTGGATCCTGCCTCCACTGTGGTGAAAGAAGCCTGAGTGTACCCGACTGGAACCTGAATTGGGCTTCTGTGGGTACTCCTGAAAGGATGATCTGAAGCCATCAGATCCCTCCAAATTTAACCTGAGAGAACCTGAACTCTGTACCAACCAGCTTCCCATAACAAATAAAGGATCTAGGCAAACAGAAGCACTCTTCAACTTAATTCTCATATCCAAATCATAGATAACAAAAGAAATTCACATGCCAAAATCACAACAAAAGAATACACTTTGTCCCCCCAAAACTTCACCAGTCCTGTAGATGAGTTCTATGAGGAGAACCCCCAGAGATAACCCAGGACACCAAATTGAAAAAAAAAGTCATAAACATGATCAAGGAATTCAATGAATTTAAAGAACACATGAACAAAGAACTAAAGGAAGATAAGGATAAACTTCTGAATGAATTCACAGAAGAGATAGAAACATTGATGAAAACTCAGGCAGAATGAAGAAGGAAATGCAAAACCCAAAAAGCCAACTTGAAACAACAGGGGAAAGCCTCAGCGCTAGAATGAATGAAATGGAAAACAGAATATCAACACTGGAGGATAAAGTTGATGAATTGGACCTCTCAAACAAAGATTATGGAAAAGTTAACCAAACACACGAATAGAATATGCAAAAGATGTGGAACACCATGAAAGACCAAATCTACAGATCATAGGAATAGAGGAAGGAGAAGAATTTCTGGTTAATAATATTGACCAGATATTAAACAGGATTGTAGAAGAAAATTTCATGAAATTAAGGAAAGACATCCCCATACAAATATAGGAAGCACATAGAACACCAAATAGACAGGATCAGAAAAAAAAATCCCCATGACATATCATAGTAAAAACACTAAATTTATAGAACAAAGAGAGAATATGGAAAGCAGCAAAAGAAAAACAAGTCACATACAAAGAAAAGCCCATCAGAATTACAACTGACATAGCAATGCAAAATATGAAAGCCAGAAGAGCCTAGACCAAGGTATTTCCACTTCTACATGACAATAGATGCCAGCCCAGAATACTTTACCCAGCAAAAAAAAATGTCTATTATATTTGAGGGGTAAAGAAAAATCTTGCATGACATGAATAGACTAATAGAATATATGCCCACAAACCAGCCCTTCAAAGAATATTGAAGCAATACAGAGTGTGGAGAGAGAAACAACTGTGCCTCAGAGGCAACGAAAGAAAAAAATAAAGGTAATATCTAGGAACCACAAAATCAAACAGAGAACACAGACAGCAATCAAAATGATGGCAACCAAGACACATCTTTCAATAACAACCTTAAATATCAATTGACTGAAATCCCCATCAAAAGAGACAGGCTTAGTGAATGGATTCAGATACAAAAGCCATCTCTTTGCTGTCTGAAAGAAACCCATCTCACCTTCAAGGAGAGGCACTATCTTACTACCTTAAGGTAAAAGAATGGAAAAGAATATTACAAGCAAATGGCACTAAGAAACAAGCAGGGGTTGAAATTCTAATATCTGACAGAATAGACTTCAAAGTAAAACTAATCAGAAGAAATAGGGAGTGTCACTTCATTCTGATCAAAGGAACAAGAAGATATTAAAACCAAGAAGATATTAAGTCCATGAAGTTATTAAAATCCTTAACATATATGCACCAAATTCTCCTGCACCCAAATTCATAAAAAAAAAACAACACTACAGGACTTTAAGACACAGGTTAACCCCAATTCCATAATAGTAAGGGACTTCAGTACTCTACTGTCTCCATTAGACAGGTCAATTGGACAAAGAAGAAACAGAGAGACATCTGAATTAAATGATGCCATACATAAAAGGCACGTAACAGACATCTTTCAAATATTCTGCCCAAGCACCAAAGAATACACTTTCTACTCTGCAACCCATGGAACTTATTCAAAAATTGATCACATACTGCTCCAGAAAACAAATCTCAACAAATACAAAAAATTGAAATAATTCCATGCATTCTATTGGACCACAATGCAATAAAGCTCAAATCAATATTGGATAAAGCCCTAGTCACTGCACAAACTCATGGAGATTGAACAACACTCTCCTAAACAATGAGTGTGTCAAAGGAAAAATTAAGAAAGAAATAAAAGAACTCCTGGAATTCAATGAAAAGGACAATACAACACAACACAACCTCTGTAACACATTAAAATCAGTCCTAAGAGAGAAGTTTACAGCTCTAACTGCCTACATTAAAAAATTAGAAATAGTCCAAATAAATGACCTAACATGGCAACTGAAGACACTAGAAAGGCAAGAACAAATGAAATCCAAACCCAGCAGAAGAATAGAAACAACAAGTAGAAATTAATGAAATAGAAACAAAGAAAACAATACAAAGAATAAATGAATCTAAGAATGGGGTCTTTGAGAAGCTAAACAAGATAGACAGACCCTTAGCCCAGTTAACCAAAAGAAAGAAAGAGCAAATCCAAATCCACACAGTCAGAGTTGAAAGGGGAAACATCGCAATAGACACCCAAAAGATCCAGACCACTACAAGGGAATATTTTAAAAACCTATATGCTACTAAATTTGAAAATCTAAAAGAAATAGATGAATATCTAAAATCATGGGAACCACCAAGTTAAATAAAAAAGAGATCAACAGTTTAAACAGACCCATAACATATAAGGAAATTGAAACAGTAATACAAAGCCTCCCAACTAAAAAATACTCAGGCCCAGATGGATTTACAGCAGAATTCTACCAGACATTTAAAGAAGACCTCCAACCAATATTACTCAAATTATTCAAAATGAAAGAAACAGAGGGAGAACCCCCATATTCCAACTATGAAGCCAGCATCACTCTAATACCCAAACTGGGTAAAGACACAACCAAAAAAGAATACTATAGACCCATATCCTTAATGAACATAGATGCAAAAATTCTCAACAAAATACTAGCAAACCACATAAAAACAGACATCAAGAACATCATTCACCATGATCAAGTAAGCTTTATCCCAGAGATGCAGGGATGTTTCAATATATGCAAGTCAATAAATGGCATTAATTATATAAATGGACTCAAAGACAAAAACCACATTGTCATCTCAATATATGCAGAAAAGGGTTCTAACAAAATTCAACTTGCATTTATGTTCAAAGTCCTAGAGGGAATTGGACTGCAGGAAACAAATCTCAACATAATTGAAGCTATGTAGAACAAACCCACCGCCAACATCCTTCTAAATTCAGAAAAACTGGAAGCATTCCTATCAAAATCAGGAACGAGACAAGGATGTCCACTATTTCCACTCCTTTTCATCAAAGTGCTTGCAACTCTTGCTAGAGCAATAAGACAGGAGATGGAAATTAAGGGAGTACTAATTGGAAAAGAAGAGGTCAAACTATCACTTTTTGCATATGATATCATAGTATACCTAAGAGATCCCAAAAGTTCCATCAGAAAAGTCCTAGAACTAATGAACACTTTGAGTAGAGTGGCAGGTTATAAAATCAATCTACAAAAATTCAGTAGCCTTTCTATATACCAATAACAAGCAATTGGCAAAAGAATATGGGGAAACGCTCCCATTCACAATTGCCCCAAAAAAAGTAAAATATCTTGGAATAAATCTGATGAAAGACACCAAAGAGCTCTACAATGAAAATTTTAAGTCTTTAAAGAAAGAGATTGAGGAAGACACCAGGAGATGGAGGGACCTTGCATATTCATGGATTGGAAACATTAATATTGTGAAAATGACCATCCTATCAAAAGCAATGTACAGATTTGACATGATCACACTCAAAATCCCCATTACATACTTCACAGAATTAGAAAAAAAATCCTTAAAATCATATGGAAGCACAAAACCTCCAGATCTCCAATGCAACTCTGAACACAAAGAGCAACACTGGGGAGGACTAGTATACCAGATCTCAAAGTACACTATGGAGCTATAGTCATAATGGTACTGGTTTAAAAATAGACATATAGATCAGTGGAACATCCTTGAAGATCCAAACCCATGTACACACAATTTTAGCCCCCTGATATTTGACCAAGGTGCCAAGAACACACAACAGAAAAAAGACAGCATCTTCAACAAATATTGCTGGCAGAACTCGATCGCCACTTACAGAAGAATGAAGCTAGATTCTTATCCTCCATCTTGTACAAAAGTCAACTCCAAATGGATAAAGACCTCACATAAATCTGTAAAACTTGAAACAATTAGAAGAAAATATTGACAGTAACTTACAAGATGTAGGTGTAGGAAAGGATTTTCTAAATCAGAGAGCAGTTGCTCAGGAATTAAGGTCAGCAATCACCAAGTGGGACCTCATTAGACTAAAAAGCTCCGGTACAGAAAAAGAAACAATCAAAAAAAATGAAGAGAAAACCCACAGTATGGGAAAAAAATCTTCACTAGTGACCCAGCTGTCAGAGGTTTAACATCCAGAATATACAAAGGACTCACAAAACAAAGAATCAAGATACCAAATGACACAATTAAAAGATGGACTAAAGATCTAAACAGAGAGTTCTCAAAGGAAGAAATAAAGATGGCTAAGAAACATTTCTAAAATTGTTTAACATTGTTAGTAATCAGGGAAATGCAAATTAAAACCACCCTAAGGAATCACCTTACCCCAATCAGACTGGCTAGGATCAAGAGAACAAATGATAATAAATGCTGGTGAGGATGTAGAGAAAGGGGAACACTCATTCACTGATGGTGGGGTTGCAAACTTGTGCAGCCTCTATGGAAAACAGTGTGGAGAACTCTTAAAAAACTTAAAATGAACCTACCATATGACCCGTTTTTACCACCCCTTGGCATATACCTAAAGGACTCATCCTGTTGCAGAGACACTTGTACAGCCATGTTTGTTGCTGGTCTTTTCACAATAGCTAAGAGATGGAATCAACCTAAGTGTCCCTCAACTGACGCGTGGTTAACAAACATGTGGTGTATTTACACAATGGAGTTCTATTCAGCAGTAAAGAAAGATGAAATCATGAAATTTGCAGGTAAATGGATGGATGTAGAAACTGTTATACTAAGTGAAGTAACACAGACTCAGAAAAACAATGTATGTTCTCCCTCATGTGTGGCTCCTAGCACCAAGTCTTTTAAATTCCAGGTCCTTTTAATAAGATAACACTATACAGCAGTCCCTTCTGCGTGAAATAACTACCATCATCAGGACTTCAGCTGAGCCTGATCACTAAACACTGTCACAATTGGGCTTGTTTATTGTTTTGCTCATTCATTAAAGGAGGGCCATGCTTGGTTGTTGGACTCTCACTGGATTATCCAGCCACTCATCCCAGCCAACTGTTTGTAATTTGGCCCTAATCACACATGGCTCCTGGATTTTGGGAGGGCTAAAGTATACAATCTGGGGAAGGCTAGGAAGAGAAGGCATGACCCATGCTGGGTAAAGGCTTTCTAATGTTCATATCTTCAGGTCATATATACACCTCAACAAACCCTCAGTTTTCTCTGTAAGTAAGCTCAATAAATTCATTGGTTCCCCAGTAAAACTATAATTAAACATTGACTTTACACTAGAACCTTGAAAAGGAATAAGCATTTCTTAGCATCCTGTGCTGGATAGCTTTAGTGTCAACTTGACACACCTGGGAGCCTCAATTGGGCAATTGCCTTCACTGGACTGGCCTGTGGCAATGTCCATGGGCCATCTCCTTGATTGCTGAGTGATGTGGGAGGGCCCAGTCCACTGTGGGTGGTGCCATCCCTGAGCAGGTGGGCCTGTGTTATATAAGAAAGCAGGCTGAGCAGGGGCCAGGGGAGCAAGTCAGTAAGCAGTGATCCTCCATGGCCTGAGCTCCAGCTCCTGACTCAAGGTTCCTGCCCTAAGCTCCAACCTTGGGCTCCCCGATGAACTGTGATCTGGGAGATGTTGTACAAATAAATCCTTTCCTCCCCAAGTTGGTAGTTGTCAGTGTTTTGTCACAGCAATGGAGAAACAAACCAAGACACATCCCCAGGAAAAGAAATCTCACAACAGACAGATAATTTATTTGTTAATGCTATTATGCGTCATAATTTTTTTTAAAAGCAGAAAATGAGAATGTAAAAGATTTTAAAAGGATATGGTAATGGAGATGTTTTCCATAATAGAAAAAATGAGAAAGCCTAAGCAAATGATGAAGGTCTATGTAGGATTGTTATGATATATAAAGAATGAGACAAAAATAATATATACATAATCTTAAATTTTCTATGGTCATAGATTAGTCAACTAGTTTAAGGAAAAAATATATATCTAGTCAAGGTTTGTCTGAGAAAAATTTTTTTTACCCAATCTTTATCTACATAGCAAATTATAATTAAAGTACCAGACTGGTGGAACTAATGTTATTGGATATTTAACGGCCATAGTTTGAGTCCTATACTAATGTGGTCAGATGGACTTAAAGGACAGATTTTTGCCACTTGCCATCTTGTTCAGGAGGACATGGAGACCCCACAAGATGGACTTGATGTCTACAAAGTCTACAAAGATGAATGTCAACTCAGAGGAAACATCTCACTCATGCTTCCAAGTGAAGACAGACATGGTAGAGCAGGACTTTAGACTTACCTTCACATATATGGAACTGGTAAAAGGAGACAGGAGCTCCTCCCAAGCCCAAGTGATCCCTGAGGAATAGATCCTCAAATGGCTTTAAGTGTAAAACTAAATTGATTTATTTGGGCCAACTGTATGGTCTTACCCAAAAGGAAAGTATAATCAAAGGGTAAAGTCATTCGTATATTTGTCTAAGAGTTCAAGGGATTACACTTCCCAGACATTAGGCTTAAATCTATATAAAAACTTATTTAGACAACTATTTCTAATTGATGATTTTTTTCCTAACCAGAAAGTGCTTCTCAGATGTAAGACTTCAAATCTTGGTCTCCAATACTGCAGTGCCCAACTGTAGGTAAAGGAGACAACCATCTTTGTTTCTAAAATGATGGATAAAGTTGTTTTTTTCCTCCTATCTAGAAGCCTTTGAGAGAGAAATGACACTGATTCTAACCACTCCAACAGCTATCAGAATGCCTGAAAGCAAATCCTGAATCCATCAGTCTCTAGTCCAGCCTTGGCAGAGAAAAGAAAAATGAGTAGGAACCCAATAAAGGGATGCTTTAGGATGCTCTCATCAAGAAATTCCATTGGATTCTCATATGAACATTTGAAAATTGCCCTGTTCTGACTTTTTTCTAGTTCCCTGTCTAGAACTTGTAATGCTAATTACCCTTGCCTTTACTTCTTCTTCACATCTCCTATTCATGATTCAGGGACTTTTTTCCCCCCTAGATATAAGAGTTATGCAATTTGGGAGTCTTTTAGACAGACCCACTTAAGGTGTACTCTAATTCCCTCACCCTGCATCCTTGTTCAGCATGGAAGAAGTCAGAGTGGCCTGTGACCTGATTCCCTATTAGCAATTTGTGTAACCTCTTCAGAGGAATGTTTGATAAGAATAGGAGGTAGGAATTGGCTACGCAGTTAGGGTAAAAAGACCCTAAAGAAACGTAGCCAGTTTCTTAGCTAAAATTCACAATATCTTTGGGCCTCTTAGCAATGTACTCCATTCCAAGGGCCAAAAATGTCGAAAAAAATGGGAGCTTTTATCTAATCCTTAAAAAATTTTAGGATTACCTCTTCAGAGGGGGAATGTTAGAGCAGCCAAAAGCCCCATTTATAAAATAAATAAGTCAAACAAGAAGAAAGAGCACTTGAAGTTATCAGAAAAAAGTCATAGGGAAATACAGGAGGAGTTGGAGGGGAGGGAGTGGGCATTGATTTAATAAAGACACCTTATATGCATGTGTGAAATTCTCAATAAATTATTTATTTAAAAAATACAAGGATAGATATTCAGAGGGTTCTATTTTCTCTAGATTATTGTCTTCCAAATAGTACATGTTTTGCCAATGTTGTTCACATATATTTAGTATAATCTTCCTATGATACGGTCGAATTGATTCTAAATACTGTGACATATATTGAAGTCACTAACTGCGGCATTATGTAGTTGACAGATCATAAAATGAGGCTGATGTTTTTCTTTGTGGTATCTCCACACAGTAATGTGTATTTGCACTGCTTTCCATTTCTGAGCAGAACTCCTGGAAAATGTTGGTAATAATCCTCAAGGTGTTTGTAAGTAGTCCATTGAACAGCAAGTCTAGTTATTGCATTCTTGAATGCCTATAATGTTATATCCCTCTCCTGATAGCCTAATATGTTAAAAGTGGCTTTGGTTCTTAGGCTTAGGCATTTAGCCAGGAAATATTTCTGTCAAAGCAATAACAGAAAGATATAACTCCCTTTTCTTTCATGGTAAACAATTTAACCTTAGTTACCAATTTATATTGAATTTCTTGTACATAAGAATAAAATTCATGTGCTAAAAATTTATTAAGAATGAAATAAACTATTGAGGAACAAGAATAATTGGATGAAAATAAGTTGGTTTACCTTATGTTCCCTTTGGAATTTGAAATAAAGGGTATTATGTTTCAGAGTTTAACATCTATAGATTTTACAGACTATAAAGTAATTTTTGAACTTCAGACATAAAAAGTCATAACCTACTGGAATATAGGATAATGGAACAATATGCATATAGTTTGAACTTGTTAGTGTAAGACACCTTCCCTTCCTAGATTCAGTCTTCTTTTAAATTTGTTGTACATTAAAGAGAATAAGAATATTGCAGAAGGATCTTGAATAGAAAACTCCATATAATTCACTATCCTTTTCAGAATAGAAATAAATTTGAATAAAATTTAAATTTATACTTTAACAAAAGCATAAAAATAAAGATGCAAGAACAATCCTTAAATGTAATACATGCTATCACAACATCATATTAGGTATAGCTGCCTTCCCTGCATACTCTTTGGCATATTAAATTATATCTATTCCACCTAACAGTTAATAGATGAAAGACAAGATGTTTTTCAAATTAGATTGTAAACCTTGGTGGTAACTGTGGTGTTTATTGATTCTGAAATTTCAGAAAATACTAAATTCTTATACCCATCATTTATCATATTCCAGTTTTGTTAAATTTATTTTCTTTGAGAAAATAAATATCAACTGGCTCCCTGTGCAATTCCATTCTTTAATTTGATCTGTTAACTAACATCTTAATCTTGGTCTATGTTGGAGAAGTCTGTCTAAACTGTTAATATGCTATGAAGCTTTCCAAAAATCCTTTCCATTTTGTCACTGTCCTTTGCAATTTAGGAGTCAAATGGAGATTTATTCTTTGGTCATATGAGTTAGGATCATGTTCAAAATGGAATAAAATTTTAATTAAGAAGCAAAAGAATTTAACTTACATTTACAGGTAGAAGCAGAAGACAATACACACAATCTTTCATCATTGTCAATTACAGTGAAAAAACTGTGGATGATAAATGGTATTGCTGTGTTATAGTTACAGAAACAATGTGTGAATGCCAATATAGTTAAAGATGGAAAATATTATATCAAATCACAAATCCTAAATGTTTAAAAGTAGGTAAGAAATTTAAATCTGTTTAATATAATATATTGAATCAAAGTAGGGGAGAATCAGGATTATTAAATGTTTGTATAACCACAAGGTAGGATTTCATTTCTTTATCTAATGCTCCTAAATTCTCATTAAACTGAAGGAATATTGTTATCACAAAGTTTTCTAAGGGACTATGTTAAGTCATATTTTATCACTGATATTACATTCATACAAAATATGACTCTAGGAAGAACAGTCTCTTGACATTTGTTAGCACTATTGTTCCTTAGCCCTTAATGTGAAATCCCTCATGCGGACTTAATAGTACTTTAGTTTTACATATTGTCTTCTTAACTGTTAAGGAATGGCACTGCTAATGATGATGGTTCACTTGCAATTAGAAGTAAAATTTGAGTGAAAATGTCTTCAAAGAGCTTTCAAACAAGGAAGTTACATAATTAGACTTGTGTTATTTTTCGTTGATCACTACTTCAGTTCCTTTAATACAATTTTGGGATATATGCATATATATATATATATGTCTTTTTGAGACAGGGTCTCCTTACAGCCCCTGGAACTCACTATGTAGACCATGCTGGCCTTGAAATCACAGAGATCTGCCACCCTCTGCCTCCCAAGTGCTGGAATTAAAGGCGTGTGCCACCACGCCCAGCTTAAAATACATTTTATCTATTACTTCCATTTTATGTGTATGAGTGTATCACCTGCAAGTCTGTAAGTATACCCATGTTATGCAATGCCCACAGAAGTCAGAGGAGGGCATCGAAACCCCTAGAACTGTAGTTAGGGACGGTTGCTAGTCACCATGTGGATGCCAAGCATTGAACCCAGGACTTCTGCAAGAACAGCCATTGCTCTTAACTGATGAGCTATCTATTTAGCCCCTTTCAGCCCCTTGGAAATTTTATTTTAACCAACCTTATATAAAGATAGTTGGGTTTTGCCAGCTGCATATATGGAAAGAACCATATTCTCCTTTAAATGAGTTTAATGATATTCCAGATTGGATGAGTATTTTTGCTTTATTAAATTTGAATGTTACAACATAATTGCAAAAATTATTTTACCTTAACATTCTTGATCTGGAATCATAGGATCTAGTATTTTATTATATGGATAATTAGAATAGTAATCAAACATACAGCCCCAAAATATCGTTTTCAGTAAGTATAACTGGTATATATGCCCAGTTCATATTATAAAATGAGGTACTATTTTCAAAATGATAATAATTTATTTTGTGAAAAATTATGTGCTTAGCAATATGTCAAATAGCTTCCTAAGTACTTCTGGAGTACAAACATCTGGAGTGTAAGCTATAAGCACCATTGCATTACTGTCTTTAGCTTTTTATAACTTATTTCTAATTTTATGTAATGTTTCAAGCAGTAAGATAGCAACTCTTGACATTTTTAAGTCACAATTCTTTAAGAATCCTATGAAAAAATATTACTTCATAATCTAAATATCAAATTTGATATGCACTAAAATTTTGCATACAATTTTAAAAGCCTTAGGAATATAAATTTATAGGACATCTACTGATTCAAAAAATGTAAACTAAGAAGTTACACATTGTTGTATAAATAAGATAGCATGGCTAGCTTTCTTAATAAAAATATGCTTCAAAAAATCCATTCTTTTTGATTAAAAATGTGTTTTCTGAAAGAGCAACACAGAAGCTCCGGTTCAGTCCAAAACATAAGTGAAGTTATAATATGCTCTTTATTATAATAAAATTATATATATAAAACATATGTATATGAGAAGCCATGTATGATGGCCCACACCTTTAATCACAGCACTTTGGAGGAAGAAGCCAGGGGATCTCTGTCAGACAGAGGCCAGCCTGGTTTACATCGTGAGTTCCAGACCAGGTGCAGCTATAGGGAGTCCTTGTCATAAAAAAAAAATGTGCATGTATATCTTGAGTTTCTGAAACATAAAATAAAACTGATTCTGAACCACATATTTTTTGCATCTCAAAATCAATGTGCTCCATGTCCCCCCTAGCTCATAACCATTTTCTCTCCACTCTGTTGTGACCTTAAGTGATGATCAGAGTCCCCTTTTACAAACAATGATATAACTAGATATGTTTAGTTTTTTCTATTCTGCTAGTCAGGGAGCCCTATTAAAGGCTGGTCCACTGACTGTTGTCTTCACATCAACCACATGAAGGAGCAAACACGGTTGTCTACTTCCAACATCATTCAGAACATTTGGCTATCATGTTCTCTAAGTAAACTCAGATTGGTTCTTAAGCGAAGTGATTTTCTTGTATAGTTATTAGTGCTCAGGTTCTTTTGTGGTTCAAATTCATATTATGTTTTTTATTTGTATTGAGACTTAGAGAATATTGATGTTCTGAAAATTTCTGTTCATTAAGGCATATTATTAACTTATGCAATGATTTACCTCATTTATATCAATAACCATGTTTTTCTCATGCACACTCTCTGTCCTATGTCTACTACACATCCATGAATACTCATGGATATTTTCTAAACTACCTCACTCTTCCACTGTTTCCTTCTTGTTGGTGTCTGATCTTCTATTACTTTGCATACAGTCACTCTTTCAGCCAGTTTTTATTTTATATTTGGTTTTAGAAGCACTGTTTTATTGCATAGCCCAATACGGCCTCAAACTTTCAATCCTCCTGCTGTAACTTCCAGAGTGTGAGGCATCTGGATGGGTACAGCCACATGCAGATCTTCTAAGCCACTCACTTCTAATTCACATAATGAAAACAGAATATGGGCATCTTCACAGTTATACACTAATGGCTCATGTCCTCTGTTCCCAGGTAACTTCCCTTCCTGTGCTTCTTCAAGAACTCCTACTGCAGTACTTGGTTTGTTGTCATTAAGTTTTCCAAACCCTTAATCAAACCTCTCTGCTACTTAAAATCCCTTCTGACCTTGGTGCTCTCCTTTGGGCCTTCCCTAGTTCATTGTATTAACTCTTCCAAATACTGTCAACCTGTGGATCTTTAGCCATTTGCTGACAGGCCATCTTAAATGACTGCTCACACGAGTCTGTCTTTTCCCAAATATTTTGAAATGTCTGCAAATAATGCCCCACATAAGGAAGTTGGTACCCAAAGTTTTCATTATCTTAATGACCAATCTTCACTAGACTAGGTAATCCAACAGTATATCTTCATGCAACCTTTCAAATTGCTCAATTATTTTTGAACAGTTTTTATTTTTCCAAAGCTCTCTACTTGATCTGTCATGACCTCCAAGCCTGTCAATACAAGTCCTCTTTTAGAAAATTTGAGATCTGAGAGTACTTTCTCAGCAAATAAATATTTTCTACTCAGAAAATGCCACAATTCACAGGCATACTGGATATCTTCCTACGCTTTAGTATTCTTAACAACCTTACTATGTACAAATCAATTTGAATTTCATAACCCTTCAGAGTACAGTGTTAACTACTCAACAGAGTACAGTGCTAACTACTTAAGTGCATGTTCAAAAACAAAAAACCACAATATTATCATAGCAACACATACGGTCACCACATTTAAGATCTTAAGCATTATGTAAAAAATTAGCAAATATTTTCTGCAAAGACCAGATAATAAATATTTTAGGACTTATAAGCCATATGCTCTAACCATTCAACTGTGCCCTGGCAGTGGAAAAGCAGCCAAAGTCAAGGCAGCACATGAAACACTGAGTGTGGCTGTTTCACTGAGCATTCATTAATACACATAAGTGACAGATCTTGAATTAACCTGCTTGTTGTTTCAAAATTGTGTTTCCCAATAAGAACTTACATTTTTTTTCATGCACACAAGGTATTTTGTTAAGCTTTAATTGATGGTACATGCCTATGATGCCAGCACTCCGGAGACTGAGTCAACAGGGTTGTGAGCTGATGGCCAGCTTTGGCATATAGTAAGTTCTAGGTCAGCTTGAGCTACAGAGCAAGACACTGTCCCACAGCATCCAAATAAATAATCTGACAAACAAAATTATGTTATTGCTTGGTATCATTTTCATTTTCTCAAATTTTGTTTTTGAAATGCTATAGAACACACAAATTTAGACTTTTGCATATTACTCTTGAAATTTCTACTTAACATTAAAATATTGTTTCTCCTCTTTATTTTCTGAGTGTGTGCTTTGTCTTATTTTAATAAAGTCATGTTGATTTATTTTAGAAGACTTGCATGCCCTATTTTTCATCATTTTGTTTTCAAAATTCCCATTTGTTTACATTTAAAGTGTTTCATCTGTAAATCATTTGGTTTCTGTTTATCATGATCGCTGCCACTAAATCCAGTTTTTATACAGTTTTCATTAATATTGTCACTCATAGTTCTGTGTTTTAGGCTCTGCTCTGTTCTTCCTTTTTGTATTTTGAAATTTAATTTTATTGAAAATTTGTGAATTTTATACAAAATATTTGGTCATATTTAGAATCCGTCCCCTCTATCTTCAACCCCTCAACACTCTCCCCAATTTCAAGTTCATATAT